>NW_027593045.1:0-39906 GCF_964213995.1 Mustelus asterias
GCCCTCTGAATACACAGGATCTGCTCGGATGAGGAGGATCGCAACAGACACCTCCAGACGCTGAAAGATGCCCTCATAAGAACAGGATATGGCGCTCGACTCATCGATCAACAGTTCCGACGCGCCACAGCGAAAAACCGCACCGACCTCCTCAGAAGACAAACACGGGACACGGTGGACAGAGTACCCTTCGTCGTCCAGTACTTCCCCGGAGCGGAGAAGCTACGGCATCTCCTCCGGAGCCTTCAACATGTCATTGATGAAGACGAACATCTCGCCAAGGCCAACCCCACACCCCCACTTCTTGCCTTCAAACAACCACGCAACCTCAAACAGACCATTGTCCGCAGCAAACTACCCAGCCTTCAGGAGAACAGTGACCACGACACCACACAACCCTGCCACAGCAACCTCTGCAAGACGTGCCGGATCATCAACACGGATGCCATCATTTCACGTGAGAACACCATCTACCAGGTACACGGTACATACTCTTGCAACTCGGCCAACGTTGTCTACCTGATACGCTGCAAGAAAGGATGTCCCGAGGCATGGTACATTGGGGAAACCATGCAGATGCTACGACAACGGATGAATGAACACTGCTCGACAATCACCAGGCAAGACTGTTCTCTTCCTGTGGGGGAGCACTTCAGCGGTCACGGGCATTCAGCCTTGGATCTTCAGGTAAGCGTTCTCCAAGGCGGCCTTCACGACACACGACAGCGCAGAGTCACTGAGCAGAAACTGATAGCCAAGTTCCGCACACATGAGGACGGTCTAAACTGGGATGTTGGATTTAATGTCACACTATCAGTAACCCCCACAGCTTGACTCCTGGACTTGCACAATTTCACAAGCTGTTCTGTCTGGAGACAATACACATCTCTTTAACCTGTGTTGAATGCTCCCTCCACCCACATTGTCTGTACATTTAAGACCTGGCTGGCTGTAGAGATTTGCATTCTAATCAGTATTCTGTAATTTGATTTCTGTGTCTGTGCCCTGTTTGAGAACAGAGACCACTCCATCTGACAAAGGAGCAGTGCTCCGAAAGCTTATGGTATTTGCTACCAAATAAACCTGTTGGACTTTAACCTGGTGTTGTGAGACTTCTTACTGTGTTTACCCCAGTCCAACGCCGGCATCTCCACATCATGACTACCCTATGACTCCAGATCCACACCAATGTGGTTGACTCTGAAACAGCCTAGCAAGCCGTTCAGTTCAAGGGAATTTAGGGATGGATAATAAAAGCTGGCATAGCCATTGATGGCCACATCTCATTAAAAAAAATGAAGGCAAAAAAAACCCAGAGTCATATGAGTCTCAAAACATTAACTGTCTCTCTCTCTCCCTCTCTAAAGTTGCTGCCAGATCCATGGTGTTTTTGTCTCATTTCTTCAGCATCCGCAATATTTTGCTTTTAATTAAATACTTTATGTGTTGAACCTGATTGTAAAATTGATATGCTTGCTTGTTTAGCGCGGCACGGTGGCACAGTGGTTATCACTGCTGTCTCACGGTGCCAGGGACCTGGGTTCGATTCCCGGCTTGGGTCACTGTCTGTGTGGAGTTTGCACGTTCTCCCCGTGTCTGTGTGGGTTTCGTCCAGGTGCCCCGGTATCCTCCTACAGTCCGAAAGACGTGCTGGTTAGGGTGCATTGGCCGTGCTAAATTCTCCCTCAGTGTATCCGAACAGGCACCGGAGTGTGGCGTCTAGGGAATTTTCACAGTAACTTCATTGCAGTGTTAATGTAAGCATACTTGTGACACTAACAAATAAACTTTAAACATTAAAGAAGTCAAAGTGTATAGGGGGTCAGAAGGAAAATGAAATTGACGTCACAATCAGGTCAGCCATGACCTTATTGAATGGTGGAACAGGATTGAGGGGCCAAATGGCCTACTCCTTCCCCTGCTTCGTATGTATGTTTGTACGTATGTAAACCAGAGTTATCCCATTGTCACCAGGCAGGAACAGATAAACATTAAGTTAAGTGGGTAGGGCACAATAAATAAGGCAAACATGTATAATTATGTACAGTTGTAGCATCATGGGTGGCACAGTGGTTAGCACTGCTGCCTCACAGTGCCAGGGACCTGCGTTCAATTCCAGCCTTGGGTAACAGTCTTTGTGGAGTTTGCAGGTCTCCCTATGCCTAAAGATGTGCAGGTTAGGTGGATTGGCCATGTTAAATTGTCCCTTAGTGTCACAAGATGTGTAGGTTACGGGGATTAGTGGGGCAACTATGTGGGATT
The DNA here is from genome assembly GCF_964213995.1 of Mustelus asterias. Classification (NCBI taxonomy): domain Eukaryota; kingdom Metazoa; phylum Chordata; class Chondrichthyes; order Carcharhiniformes; family Triakidae; genus Mustelus; species Mustelus asterias. Next base: position 2,263 of record NW_027593045.1, read on the forward strand.
AAGGGGATAAAATAGAATAGAATCCCTACAATGCAGAAAGAGGCCATTTGGCCCATCGAGTCTGCACTAACAACAATCCCACTCAGGCCCTAGCCCCGTGCATTTACTCTGCTAATGTCCCTGACACTACGGGGCAATTGAGCATGGCCAATTAACCTAACCCACAAATCTTTGGAGTGTGGGAGGAAACAAGAGCACCCAGAGGAAACCCACACAGACACGGGGAGAACTTGCAGACTCCATACAGACAGTGACCTGAGGCCGGAATTGACCCGGGTCCCTGGAGCTGTGAGGCAGCAGTGCTAGTCACTGTGCCACCCATTGCCTTTAAAATCTTTTTAGGCGTCAGGTGGGGAGGGGTGCAAAGTGTTACATAAATGCAAATCTTCCTTGTGTGCAGAAGCATAGGAACAGACGTAGGCCACTTATCCCTTCAGCCTGTTGCACCATTTAATGAGATAATAGTAGACTGTCAACCGAACTCCATACACCCACCTTTTCCACATATCTCTTAATATCTTTGGATAACACAAAACCAGGTCAGTGGATTCTATTCCAGTGCTCAGCACAAAATCAATGGAAATTACGAAACAACCAGAGGATTATTTCTATTATAAAGCTTAACTACTGCTTCCATCTAAGAGTGCTCCTCTTCTCACATGTGCCACTGGCCTCCACTCCCACCTTTGGCTTCTGCTCATGCACTTATAGAACATAGAATCCCTATAGTGCAGAATGAGGCCATTTGGCCCATTGAGTCTGCACCGACAACAATCCCACCCAGGCCCTATCCCTGTAATCCCACATATTTACCCTGCTCATCCCTTTGACATTAACGTGTCATTTAACATGGCCAATCAACCTAACCCACACATCTTTGGAGTGTGAGAGGAAACCGGAGCACCCAGAGGAAACCCACCGAGACACAGGGAGTACGTGCAAACTCCGCACAGATAGCCTCCCAAGGCCGGAATTGAACCCAGGCCCCTGGTGCTGTGAGGCAGCAGTGCTAACCACTGTGCCACCTACATATCGTTAATTATCCTTATCCTTAACCACTTCCTGTCGTCATTTGTAGAATCAAAATCATGGCAAAGGAAGCCATTTGGCCCATTGGATCTGTGCCATTCATTAAATGTCCATAGATATAAGCAGGCAAGTTAGTTTCCTTGATATTCCCTTGTTAATTTGAAAAGCCCTCTCCCCTCAAAGTCTCTGAATCTTAGTCTTCAAACCATTTAGCTGACCCTCTGGAAAGACAATAGGCACTCTGTCTTGACAATCTCTGGTCACACAATGAAGCTAGGCACATGCAATCAATTCCAATTCTCTTCTCACACCTAGGGGCGCACTAAAGCAGACTTTATTTGTTTCCATTGCTAGTAATTCCCAGAACAGTCGCTAGTCTGTCACCAGGGGCTTGCAGCTTAAGCCCTCTCCATGGATTGCTGTGGTGGAGAGGATTCAGAGATTGAAGAGAGACAACCAAATGTCACATTCACCACAATATAGTCATGTTTGTGTCAATACCTTTTTATTTTCATGAAGTGGACACATTTTAGTTTAGGACATTGCCCCTGCTCCTGATTAACCAATCCACGAGCTTGTAAACACCGTAGTGTGTTGCAAATGTTGGAAGTTTAGTTGTTAAAATAAACTGAAAAATTATGTTTTATTTTTAAAATAATTTGGTGGCACAGTGGTTAGTACTGCCTCACAGCGGACCTGGGTTCAATTCCCGGCTTGGGTCACCGTCTTTGCGGAGTCTGCGCAGTCCCCATGTCGGCGTGGATTTCCTCCGGGTGCTCCACTTTCCTCCCACAGTCCGAAAGATGTGCTGGTTGGGTTGATTGGCCATGTTACATTCTCCCTCAGTGTAGCCGAACAGGCGCCGGAGTGTGGCGACTAGAGGATTTCCACAGTAACTTCATTGCGGTGTTAACGTAAGCCTACTTGTGACACTAATAAATAAAAACTTTTAAACTTTAAAAAACTAAATGAACACTGTAATGTTGCACCGATGTGCGGTACCTGCAGGACCATTGTCAAATCTTGAAAAATGTACATTATTTGTCATTTTAAAGTGGGAAGGGGGCACTTTATTGAAAGGACCACTTTAATCCTGAGGCCAAATCATGTGAAGGTTCCAGGAATACATTGAATCACAGTTGGCAACTATAATAATTCTTGTTCACCAGAACGGGACAATGCAGACCCCTATGGAGCCCTGGAACATTTTCATATGTTTCAATGAGATCATAAATTATTCTAAAAGCCAAAGAATGCAGGCCCCAGTCTATATGAATCATCCCATCCAGGGATAGAGACAAATGGCTACATGGGGCGTGATCACGTGACCCGCAGCAAGGGCCAGCCTCCCACGTTTCCCTCCAGCGACGCTACGCGACGCATCGTGCCTTCCCCCCCGCACGTGACCCGCGAAGCGACGCAGGCAAGCCCTCTCCACGTGACCTCACAATCGCCAGGCGACGCACGCACGCCACCGCCCCACGTGATCTCATATCCTCCGGCCGACGCAGTCAAGCCGCCCCACGTGACCTCATATCCTCCAAGCGACGCAAGGCAGACACACAACGACTTGCCTCTCCCCCCCCCCGGCCATACGACCCCGTGACGCACTCACGCACCTCCCCCCACGTGACTTCACATCCCCTGGGGCGGCGTAGGCAAACTGCCCCACGTGACCTCACGTCCCGTCTCACCCCCGAGAGACGCAGGCACGCCAACGACGTGCCTTTCCTTCCCCCCCCAACGTCCCTGGTGACGCACTCACGCACCGCCCCCCACGTGACGCCGCCCCTCACCTCTTGACGTCGCCGAGGCCCGAACGGTTTTTCTTTCTGAAGCCGAACCACAATGGACGGTCGCTACGGAGGTGGGTACAATCGGGCCTTTTCACCCCCCTCCCTTCTCCTCGACACGCACACAATCCCTCGACGTTTTCTAGCATCCAGAATTACCGCTATTCCTTTCCCCTTCTCCGTTTCCCCCTCACTTGTCTCTCCATGGCGCCCCGATGGTTTTTTTCCCCCTCATTCCCCCTCCTCCCGCCGCCATTTTATTTGCCCCCATCAATCGGAGGCTGCTTGGCCGCCGATGATGGTCCCGCCCACCTCCCTCCCTCTCGCTGATTGGTACAGCCGCACGCGGGGCCGCCTGTGATTGGCCGAGCCGGCTGTCCATCACCGCCGGCCAGCTCGGCTCCCCCTCCTGACGGGAGAGGGGGGGGAAGATTCCCTCGTTTACCAGCCCGGCCGCCTTCTGTTCACTTTCTCCTTTCAAAAACCACAACCCCGTCCGACCAGCCCTTTCCCCAAAATCCACCAAACTCCGTGTTTATAAAATTAAAAACCTCCAGGCAAATGTAATTGAACTGCGTGGCGCCACCCCCCCCCCCACGTGCGGCTCTGATCGATCGTCAGGGAAGAATTTAAAGGTGTCCTTTAATTAATCCGCCCTGGTTCCTGATTTTATTAAGTCATTTATATGCGGGATATTTAATGGCGGGAGGCTGGCGGTTGAGCAAAGGCTCCCCCCCCCCCGGGACTGGCTCCAGCGCCACAAAATGGCGGCGAGTGCCGCCGCCTCCTCCTGCCCGGGCGCGCTCCCGATCTCAGTGCGCGCGCGCGGACACGAGCCTCACTCCAACCTGGCTTAAACCACCCCCATTTCTGACAACCCATCACCCTATTCTTCCCCCCCTCCCCCGCAACAATTTGTGACCTTCCTGTTCCCCTCTTTCCCAAATCCCGTTCCCGCGCAGCGCCCCTTTCTAGACGCTGCCCGCCCTCTTCTCCCTCTGCCCCCTCTGCCCTCTTCTCCCTCCGCCCCCTTTCTGGCATCCCCCCTTCCGCCTGCCCCCTTTCTGATGTTTCCTTCCCCCACCTCTGCCCGCCCCTTTTCTGCTGCCTGCCCCCTTTCTGCCGTGCACCTCCGCCCGCCCCTTTTCTGCTGCCCCCACCTCCATCCGCTCCTTTTGTGCCGTGCACCCCCACCTCCGCGCGCGTGCCCCCACCTGTCTGCTGTCCACCTCCGCGCATTGCCTGTCTGAAGCCTGCTCCCACCTCCGCACATCCCCTTTCTGGTGCCTGCTCCCACCTCCGCCCACCCCCTTTCTGGTGCCTGCTCCCACCTCCGCCCGCCCCTTTCTGGTGTCCACCCCCTTTCTGGTGCGTGCCCCCTATGCTACCTTTTTGATGTGCCCTCTACTTGCCCCTTTTCTGCCACTGGCACCCACCTCCCCGTCCCTTTTCTGTCACGCTCGCACCCCAGTCCTTTAACATTCTCCATCTCTGTTCTGCCATTCTTGCATATTGATCACTTAAAGGGCACTCTTAGCACCTTCTCAGTCTTCTGTATCCTCAGTTACATTCCCTTTGTCCGCTTCCATACCCTTTACCACCCCCCCATAGTATAAATCTCTGCCGATTCTCTTTGCTTTTAGCTCTGACGAAGGGACATCTAGACTTGAAATGTTGGCTCTATTCTCTCCCCCACAGATGCTGTAAGACCTGCTGAGATTTTCTGTGCATGATATAAATACAATTTATGTTCTTCAAGGTTTTCCCTTCTACCTGTAAATGTGAAACAACACCACTGCCCAGCAATTGCAGAGGCTGGCATTTCTGCACCCTGGGTCGTCGTAGTCTCCAGGCTCCCCCCTTCCACACTCCACCTCCCCAGTCTCTGATGTTGAGCATTGAATTCCAAGACACTGACTCAAGTGAGCTGATTCATCAAAACTAGACCAGAATCAGTTGTTAAAGTTATGTTATTTCCCACTCCACTCCAGAATAACTCATCGGAAAGCTACTGTGGCTATTTGGAAAGTATGCAGCAAAGAGATTCAATGGACTATGATATGGCGGAAGAATGGCCTTCCTCAAATGATTTTTTTGTGAAGTAATGAATTGCTTAGTGTGGGAGGTTACTTTTTTCTGCTGCTCAATCTATCAGTAAGCAAGCAGGATGAAAATGCTGGATAGAATGGTGAATTAGTGGTGAAATAAATGTCAGTTTATCCTCAAATCAGTTTTTGGGAGGGAGAGTGACTATTTATTAGAATTACCAGTTGATTTAAGTCAAAAGTGGTCCCTAATTTAAACCTTTCAACAGTATTGTTCTCAAAATAAAGGTGATATTGATGGTTTTTGGGATGTTGTGTGGGGGGACTTTGTACAACCAATATTGGCTTCAAATATTTTGAAGTGTTCTAACTATTTATTTAACAACATCTGGATGAACAGAGATTTGCTCGAGTATCGCTTCTGCAAATCCATGTTGGTTCCACGGGTGCATATGTACTTTTATCCGGATGTTGGAATGGCTGATTTAATAGGTATGTATCCTCAACGCTGAGGTTGAAATTGTTCCACACACCCACGTTGCCGCCAAGATTGCTTCTTCCATCTGCCGCATTGCCCACCTTAACACCCGGTGCGGAGAGGGGAGGGTCGGGATTGGGACCTCCTCGTGAACCTGCTCCTAGGCCTGGCGAAACGCGCCATTTACCGGTCCAGGCAGCGGGCGATCGATGGGGCCGTCCATCCTGACTGTCTGCCCCTCTACCGCGGCTATGTTCGCGGCCGGGTGTCCCTGGAGAGGGAGCATGCGGTGTCCACGGGCGAGGTTGATGCCTTCCACGCCCGCTGGGCACTGCAGGGGTTGGGGTGCGTTATTGACCCTAATAATCACATTTTAATTTGATGTTTTTAAGTTTCCTTTGTACTTTGATTTCTGTTCGGGCTGTTTCCCCCTCCTTTTTGGGGAGCTGCCCCTTTTACTTTGTCCTGACTTAATCTGAGTTTGTTTATTTGGTTTGACCTAAAAAGAGGGCAGCCACTAAAATTTCAGTCTGTCCCTTCACCTTTAGGCTCGATTTTTCCACCATCTCCCCATTTTGAACCTCCCAAGTTAAAGCTCATATCAGAATATTGTGGTGCTTGCTTTGTCCTGTTCTCCAATCACCCCTGTCCTGACCTCAAAATGACCATTCCTTCTCAATTTCCTCTTTGCAAAAGTATTTATTTGTTAGTCAAGTTCCTCTAGTAAATTATCTAGTCAGTCCCTACCTTGTTTTTGGGACCTGGCTGTATGGAAATTGACGTGTAGTCACAATACATTACAATGGTGACTACACGTCATTGGCTGTAAAGTGCTGTAAATTGGATGATGTGAAAGCTCTATGTAAGTGCAAGTTCTTTAAATACATCATTCATGCTCTAACCTATTCTAACTTTGTAACCGCCAACATTCAGTCCCTCACACAGCCTCTTTCTTTCAATTTGCTTCTCCTGGTCTGCTGTATTACTGACAGCAGTTCACAAAACTAGGTGAGAATCTGAGTGGGGAGAAGGAAGAGGCTTCAAGGCAATTTAGGCAAGTTGAATGAGTGGGCAAAAACATGGCAGGTGCAATATAATGTGGATAAGAGTGAGGTTATCCATTTCTGTAGGAAAAGTAGAATGGCAGAATATTATTTAAATGCTGATAGATTGGGAAATGTTGATTTACAAATGGACCACCTGTACACCAATTACTGAAAGCAAACATGCAGGTGCAGCAAGCAATTGGGAAAGTAAATGATATGTTGGTCTTCATTGGAAGAGGATTTGAGTACAGGAGCAAGGATGTCTTGCAGTTATACAGGGCCTTGGTGATAACACACCTAGAATATTGTAAGCAGTTTTGGTCTCATTATTTAAGAAAAGATATACTTGCCACAAATGTAATGAAGGTTCATCAGACTTGATTCCTGGAATGTCAGGATTGTCGTGTGAGGAGAGATTGGGTTGGAAGGGCCTGTAATCTCTGGAATTTAGAAGAATAAGAGGGGATCACATTGAAACAAAATTCTGACTGGATGAAGGGAAGATACTCCTGACTGGGAGATCTAGAACAAGGGGATCGTGGTGTCAGGATATGGGTTAGGCTGTTTAACATAGAAAATAGGAGCAGGAGTCGGCCATTCAGTCCATCAAGCCTCCACCATCATTATGATCATGGCTGATCATCCAAATCAATAGTCTGATTCTGCCTTCTTCCCAAATCCTTTGTTCCCCTTCACCCAAGAGCTATATCTAAATCCTTGAAATCACAATGATTTGGCATCAACTGCTTTCTCTGGTAGCTAATTCCACAAGCTTACCACTCTCTCTGGGTGAAGAAATTTCTCCTTGTCTCAGGTTTGCCTTGTATCTTTAGAGTATGACCCCTGGTTCTGGGGGGACACACTATCAGGAACATCCTTCCTGCATTTCCATTTAGGACTTCTCAAGGGCAACCAGGGATTGACAAATCTTCGGGTAAGCGTTCTCCAAGGCGGCCTTCATGACACACGACAACGCAGAGACTGATAGCCAAGTCCCGCACACATGAGGATGGCCTGAACCAGGATCTTGGGTTCATGTCACACTATATGTAACCCCGTCAACTTGCCTGGGCTTGCAAAATCTCATTAACTGTCCTGGCTGGAGACAATACACATCTCTTTAACCTGTGCTTAACCCTCTCTCCACTCACATTGTCTGTACCTTTAAGACTTGATTACCTGTAAAGACTCGCATTCCAACCATTATTTTGTAAATTGAGTTTGTGCCTTTATATGCCCTGTTTGTGAACAGAACTCCCACTTACCTGACGAAGGAGTGAGACTCCGAAAGCTAGTGGCTTTTCCTACCAAATAAACCTGTTGGACTTTAACCTGGTGTTGTGAGACTTCTTACAATAAATGCTGGCCAGCCAGTGACGCCCATGTCCCAGGAATGAATAAATTCTAGTTCTCCAGTGCTACCTAGATTTGGCTTTCATTTTGAAATTGTATTTTAGCAATTTTAAGCTTCCAAGCTGGTGCCAGATTGTTGCAGTATCAGTGTAGTATTTGCTCACTAATGCTTGCCATCCATCAAGTCCTACTTTTCTCTGTTCTATGACAAGGTTATGATTGAATTTTTTAGGCAATTAAGGAAAATAGGTTAGGCACATCATACATGATCTGATTTGAATGGTAGAATAGGCTGTAGGGATTGCTACTATTCTTGTGCAAGTCCCTAAGGTCACAAATTGTTATACATCCGATTGTATGTTTTGTCTGCATGTAACAACTGGTAGTTGCTTCCTATTGTAATGAACTGTAACAAAGATAAACCAGTGCAACAGTCTCTATTATGTAGTCGCCTTGGTAATTAGAGAATTGGATACATGATTTTTCTAGGTTAGGATTATTTTAAGATTTGCATTGGGGTTGATTTTAAAAATAGCATCTGGGAGTGGCTGGTATTAATGTGTGTTGTCACAGTGTGTTTGCCAACATGAGGTCCTGATTTCATCTGGGTTCCCTCTAGGAGTATGAAAATAGAAAACGTGGTTGCATTGTGTTACCTGAAGAGAAGTTTCATGTGTTAGGTGGAACTTTGTTGTAGTAACTTGTTGGGTAATAGCAGTAGGTGCATTTCACTGGTAGGAACCCTTGTAACTGATGTATTTTTATAATAGTAGCCATCCAGTCCTAGAAGGTAAAGTTTATTTATTAGTCACAAGTAAGGCTTACATTAACACTGCAATGAAGTTACTGTGAAATTCCCCCCAGTTGCCACACTCCGGCAACATTGGCCTGTTCGAGTCAATGCACCTAACCAGCACGCCTTTCGGACTGGGAGGAAACTGGAGCGCCCAGAGGAAACCCACACAGACATGGGGAGAATGTGCAAACTCCACACACAGCGACCCAAGCCGGGAATCGTACCCGGGTCCCTGGCGCTAAGACAGCAGTGCTAACCACTGTGCCACCGTGCTGTCCCTCAGCAGTTTTAGAACAATTTTTCAAATAAATCCATGACCAGTCACCACCTCATGCAGACTGGTTAGTTTTGGGTTGTATGGTTACTTGGAGATGGAAAGCACATGTCCTAAATGAGAGAGTTGACGTTAAGTCCTGCAAATAAGTATTTTCTTGCAAGTTTAAAGCAGAAAAAAATGCAGAACTATTTAGCCACTGAGAAATTAAGATGTAGTGAATGGTCAAAGTTTAAATTGTATTTTAAGTTATACTAAAAGCTTTGTATTCCTGGCTATATATCCCAAGATTTTTTTTTTAAAAAAGCTTAATGGAAATGCAGGGGGGCAAATTGGCATGTAACCCAAAGGTTGCATTTGACCAAAAGGGGTGAAACACAGAGCAGTGCAACCATGTTTTTATAAAAGCAAAATAGTGTGGATGTTGGTAATCTGAAATAAAAACAAGATGCTGGAAAGGCTCAACAGGTCCAGCAGCATCTGTGGAGAGAGAAAGAGTCTAATATGACTTCAGAAATATTTCTCAAAATAAAAATGCTTCAATTTGACTTGAGATAAATTGTTAACTTTTTGATGGAACAGATAGTTTCCCTTCCATATAGAGCTTGTATAAAACAATGTTTTTTACTTGGTGTCTGCCCTTGTTGAAGCCCACCTGGCTGATCAGATTGTGAATTTTCATCAATCACGCACCTTTAACTGTCATGTTCCAACACTCAGTAAAGCTGGAATGGTTCGAGAGCATTTTACAATCTTCTGCCCATCATTCAAAAGCTTACTCAAAATCTACCTCTTTAGACTTTGATTTATAGTTCTAATTTCCTGCCTAAGTACAAAGCTAAGAATTGTTGGACAAGAGGTTTTGCCAAGAGTGTGAGGGTGGAGTTGGGAGCCCAGTTCCAAAGTTTGTTCAGGGGAATAATCATGGTTGCTGCAGGAATTTGGTCTGTGTGAACCAAGTATTGATGATGCTGCTTGGTGTGCAACAGAAAAGGTTTTGGCAGTTCCCTTCTCAACTATATCATTGGTTTTAGCTTGGTATTCAGGCAGGAAGTTAGAATTATAATCACAAAAAAACTACTTGTAAAGACTTGATTACCTGAAAAGACTCGCATTCCAACCATTATCTTGCAATTGTCTTTGTCTATATGTGCCGTGTTTGTGAAACCTACCTCTCCGCTCGCCTGATGAAGGAGCAGCGCTCTGAAAGCTCGTGATTCCAAATAAACCTGTTGGACCTTAACCTGTTGTTGTGAGACTTCTTACTGTGCCCCACCCCAGTCCAACGCCGGCATCTCCACATCACAAAAATATACATTCAGCATCCTTTGCTATATCTGTAGGTGCCTTTTATTTGGATCTATCATGTTCTTGTCTTATCCCATACTCCTTTTCTGTTGCATGTTCTTAAGTTTCTCCCACTTCACCTCAACTCAGGTATAATTGGCCATATGCTATGGAATATTCAGGAGGGGTTAGATTGGTGGAGAAGGTTGGACCTTTGGCTGGGATTTTGGGTTAAGAATAAGAAGACCATCCGTGCCCAGTATTATTGAGGAGTAAATCAGGGGAAAAAAGCATCCAGCACATGCACAATTAAACATGGTCATGCAGAACTTGCAGTTGGGAGTTGTCCTGCTCTAGCAGTAACTCGCCGAGTGACTTAGCGTTGAAATATGTGAAAAGGGTGAACTTGTGTTGCTTCCCACTAGATATGCACTAAACACGGCAGAAAAGCTTGGAGCTTGTCCATTCAAGCGTAAGTGAAATTTTAATGATTTGCTCAAGTTATAATTGCTGTCAAACATCTCTTTTGGCACTGGAAATTTACTTATGGAATCTCATTCCTTCAGATTTCAATTATTTGTTTGGTAATAGAGAAATTGAATATTGCTGAAAAAAGAGACATGTGAAAGCTTTTTATCTTGTGCTCATCAGGGCACCTCAATACCAATATAAGGGAAGAGAATTCTGGCTGGTTGGCAAGATTGGAAGAGGCACTGCCATGGAGACTGCACCAGTTGATTGTGACTGACAGTTAATTGCTAGAGAATTGTTTGAAATTTAAATCGGGCTATTTGACCATGATTGGTCAAAGCATTGCTCTGAGGAATGAGTCAATGAATGGCTGGCACTTATTTTGTCAAGCTGAAGCAGGTGCAATGTGTCTACGTGTTCTTTCTCTGCAAAGAACAGGGCTCTGTATTAATATTTACTTTCAGTTCATTCGAATGCATCACAGAGTCCAACTAACAATCTTACATTGATTATCAGTGTAATTCTTAGCCCAGGATTATTTAGCAAATGTTGCCGAATTGTGGAATCGCATCCAATGTTGAACACTGTTTTGAGATTTGCAAGCTTGGGCTGGTTGAGTATCGTCTGTACCTTGCCTGTTGCAAACACTGGCTGGGACATGCTGTTTGATACAATCCATTAGTCTTTGGGGCATACAGCCTACATACCTAGCATCACTAGTGAAATTCATATACCACATCACTAATTTGTGTGATAGGCCGAATATCATTTTGGCTTAATTGCAGGATCCTGTTAGTGGCGAATACCAATTGTGGTACTGCATAGTGGCATGAAGCAGCTAGCTTCACCTGTTGCTCAAGGTTTTGAGATACCTTGCCCTTCTACTAGGATGCTACCGGGACTTGATGGATTGAGTTATTAGGAGAGGCTGAATAGACTGGGACTTTTTTCTCTGGAGCGTAGGAGGCTGAGGGGTGATCTTATAGATGTCTATAAAATAATGAGAGGCACAGATCAGCTCGATAGTCTATATTTTTTCCCAAAGGTAGGGGAGTCTAAAACTAGAGGGCATAGGTTTAAGGTGAGAGGAGAGAGATACTAAAGTGTGCAGAGGGGCAATTTTTTCAGAGGGTGGTGAGTGTCTGGAACAAGCTGCCAGAGGTAGTAGTAGAGGCGGGTACAATTTTGTCTTTTAAAAAGCATTTAGGTAGTTACATGGGTACGATGGGTATAGAGGGATATGGGCCAAATGTGGGCAATTGGGATTAGCTTAGGGGTTTTTAAAAAAAGGGTGGCATGGACAAGTTGGGCCGAAGGGCCACAACAATAACCACCCTCTGCCACAAGAGGTCACAGGTTTAGGGTGCTGGGGAGTAGGTACAGAGGAGATGTTAGGGGTATGTTTTTCACTCAGAGGGTGGTGGGTGCATGGAATCGGCTGCCAGTAGTGGTGGTGGAGGCGGATTCGATAGGGTCTTTTAAGAGACTTTTGGATAAGTTCATGGAAGTTAGTAAGCTGGAGGGTTATAGGTAAGCCTAGTAGGTAGGGACATGTTCGGCGCAACTTGTGGGCCGAAGGGCCAGTTTGTGCTGTTGCTTTTCTAAGTTCTAAGGTTGACTGGGCACTGGCTCATCAGCTGAGAAAGAAATCTTGGCAGTTAATTGTCAGTCATCATCAGCTGGTGCATTTTCCAATGGCAAGCAGAGTACATTTGCTAAGCAATCAGCACTCTCTTTCCCTTTATACTGGTATTGTGAAGCATCTTGATGAGTGCCAGACAAAAATCTTTGACCTTTTTTTTCAGCAGTACCTCCATTTTAGTTATTGATGGTGTAAGACTAAATGCTTTCTATGTTTTCTCTTGTTTCTCTCTCCTAATCCCATTTTTTTTCTTATTTTCTGATTGTGACTTGGCATTTGATTTTTGACTCTGCATGTCTCAGTAAGAATTCTTCAGTCTGGTTGAGGTGACGCGCCATTTGTTCCTTGTTCCATTCTCACAGATTCCCTGTAGTGGGTTTTGCCAATCTCAGTGCCTTCCCGCAGACTGTGTGGGCACGCTGCTGGCTGTAAAATCTGATCTTCAGGTGCATTAATTGCTTATCCCTCCAGTTGCTGATGCTAATAGATCTTCGTGTTCCAGTTTAGGATCTATCTGCCAATTAACAGCCCAAATCTCCAGGATTCAAACAAGACAAATCAGCATGAATTGAAATATAAGTGCATTTAAGACTGAAGTTGCCTGAGTTTTCGATGGTTACATTAATGAATGAATGCAGGCAGGGAATTGGAGTTACGGAAGCTCTAAGTAATCCCAATAATTCTCTGTCCTCCTTCAGGGGTACTTGTCCTGATGAAATCTTGTGTATTTTTTCTAATGCTTGCTTGTATAACAACATCTGACCAAATCCATAAAGCAACCCTGTGCTATATTTATTCTGATTTTTCTGATGGGCTTAAATCTGGGCATTCCTGATTTATACTGGATAAAGTCACAATTTTTGCTTCAGAGTTCGGATGAATGAGCATATAAACTTGCTATCAGTTGTCTACAGATCTATAGCAAAACCCTATTAACTTTGATCTTGTTTCAGTTCTGCAGGATGCTGGTATACATTCTCGCTTCCCTCTGTGGCAGTATCAAGGCATATCAGCATGCATGCTTCACGAGTTCAAGGACTAGGAAGCATTGAAATATCTGGTTAATACAGTTGGTAGCAGTGCTGCCTCACAGAGCCAGGGACCTGGGTTTGATTCCCAGCTTGGGTCACTATCTGTGCGGAGTCTGCATGTTCTCCCCGTGTCTGCGTGGGTTTCCTCCCACAGTCCGAAAGACGTGCTGGTTAGGTATACTAGCCATGCTAAATTCTCCCTCAGTGTACCTGAACAGGCGCCGGAGTGTGGCGACTAGGGGATTTTCACAGTAACCTCATTCATTAATGTAAGCCTACTTGTGACACTAATAAAATTTTTAAAAACTTGATTAAACCAAGTGGATGATATAATAAAGTGCACTCCCTCTCGGAATGTATAAGAGATATAGGTGACAGTTATAAATTATAAATCATATACCACGGACTCTTCAGTAGGTTGAAACCTTATCTGTCTTGACTGCTTATGCTAGCCTCAGCAAGACCAGATGAAAAAGATTCAAGCAGCTCCAGTATCTTTGTTTTTATGTCTAATTATATCCTAACATAATACCATAATGTTAACACATTCTAACTGCATCTGGCTGATCTTCGTTCAACAAGGCTGCAATAAGATCTGTTTACTAGTGAGAAATGCAGCTACGGCCTTCCACTTATTTCCCAGTATATTCATAACACAAGCTAATTCTTACATGTTTACCACTGTACAGTCACTTGGTTTAATATTCAATGCTTTTTCCTTGAATCTTTCATTAGAAAGGTAAAGTCTTCACTGCCTAACCTTATAGAGCTATTGTGGACTCTTAAAATATGGGCAAATGTTAAGTTTACTATGGCTAATTTCTGGTACACCTCTCCTTATGCACTGACTGTTAGCTCAAGCCAAGTTTTCATTTTCTGCATCCTGTCCTCTTGGTTTCCTTTAACTGTTAAAGCTCACCTTCTGTCACCTCCATCTTTCCTGAACACCCTAAACACTTGCATGCTGACGTGACTCTATCTTTAGAGGTGAGTCATGGGCCCTATAATCTATTTTTAACAACTCCCACATCTACAGGATTCCTTCAAAATCCAAACCATTCCTGGAACTTTGTATAATTGCAATCTCTTCATCCCTTAAATCTGACTGCCTGTGTGCTTTTCTCTCTGCAACTTCTACCGCACCCTTCTCTACTACGATTTGCAATGTGTCCAGGATCATCCTAATAGTTTAGTGCATTTGTGTATCACTGGTGTGTGGATGACTACAGATTGAGAAGGCGGGTGGTTATATTCTTTGTATTAAGTCAGCTGATCATGCATGGGTGCCATAACTGATTACAGTTGGCACCAAACTGGTTGAGGAAAGGTTGATGGTGGTGGTGAAGAGGAGGGAATCAGCTAGGGTTTCTGTATGGCGAATATTATACTGAACTAGTCTATTAAACCAACCCATTCAGCTTCAGACGTGTCAATACTCATTAGCTTGCATGAGCAATGGTCGCTTGTGCCAAGTTACGATCGGTCGCTTAAGGAGAAGAGAGGGTGAAATTGGTTGAAGTCAACTTTGGGTCATGTGGCAGAATTGCTTGCTCAAGTTCTTGAGCATAATTTAATGTAATAATTACATTACCTCATCACTGGGATGGTAACAAATGATTTTTAACTCCTCTGGCTTTTACTCCCAAACAAAACTGAAGTGCATTTTTTTTTTAATGAAATCAATTGAAGCAACTGAAATGATGACCAGTTTCTGATTCTGTTTCTCTTAGAGTACGGAGAGGATGACTCTTGGAACGCTGGAGGAGACGATGGTCAAGGTGATTTGCTTTTAAATTTATCACTTAAGAATACAAGAATTAGGGGGGGGGTGCTTGATGGGGTCGGGAATTATATTCGAGCCTGTTTTATTGCTATGACATCACAGTTAATATTCAAGCATATATACGAAATAAAGGAATAATGCAAATCTAGTGTTAGAATCAGTTAATGTTGATAGTCAAATTTGTGATGTTGGGTATAAATTGGATAGTGAGGTATATTGTTGATTATTTTACTGAACTACTAATCCCGCGGCCTGGACTGATGATCCAGAGATATAATTCAAATCTTACCGTGGCGGTAGCTCAATTAAATTAATTAAATCTGGAATGAATTGCTAATTATCATTAATGGTGATCATGAAAAGTCTGTATTGTTCTGAAAAGTTATTTGGATAATTGATGCAGCAGTAGGGAAGGAAATCTGCCATCTTTACCTGATCTGGCCTCTCCATGACTCCGATCTATAGCAATATGTTTGACTCAACTGTTCTCTGAAATGGCCTAGCAAGAAATTCAGTTGTAGCAAAAATGTAGATAGGAATGCTTGTAATGGGAAACTTCTCTGCAATTGCCTGCTCTCTTGAGTTGAGCTGTACATTTTCCAAGGGGCAGCTGTGGAATAAACCAGTAACTAAAGTGCAAAGATGCTCAAAACCATAAGTTACTTCAATTTGTACCTTAAAACACTGTATTTCAAACTACCCAAAATCTATTATGTAGGAAAACACAAGCCATTTTACATAGAGCAAAATGCCGCAAACAGCAAGTTGCTGTGGTATTGGTAGTGATAAGTGGAGGCATATTTGTTTTGACACTAGGAGAAGTTGTTACTCTTCAGACAATGCTGTGGGATCCAGTTAAGCATGTTTAATATCCCTTCCGTTGATTGGCAGCTCCAAAAATACTATGATGAAATGAGGGTGTTCCTGTGCCCCAAGCCCTTTGTCTGGATAGAAACATCATTGGTAATTTTACTACAGTTGCTTTCTGGTAAAAGTTTGCCTTTTCTTGCAAACATGGCACCTATTTGAAGCATGAAAATAAATAGGGTGGTGTTTGAAGATGGAATCTGTATAAAAGCAATGTAATGACTTTCCAGTCAGTTTTCTGTTAACTGTTCAGTTCAGGGGTGCCTTGAACTTCCCTTGAAAAGTGAACTAATGAAACATAACCCTCTGCTAATTTACCTGGGTCAAATTCACAGGTTAAATTCCCTTGAGTTTAGATGCTTAAGGGGAGTTCTGTCTAATTAAGGTCTTTAAAAAAGTTATTAAGCAATCTGTTAGGGTAAACACATCGAGAAATGAATTCCTCTGAGGGAATCCAGAACAAGGAAGATGCAGTCTTAAAATGAGAACTAGGCTATTTCAGAGTGCAGTTGGGAAACAGCTTTTCAAACAAAAGGTTGGCTTCCTTCTGAAAATCTACGGATATTGGGACAACTGAAATTTCCAAATGGATTTGATTAGGAGGGCTGTGGTTCAATGGTGGGTAAATTGAGTTACAGTACAGATTAGTCATGATCTTATTGAATGGTTGAACAGATCTGGCTGAAAGGCCACTCTGTTCCTATGAATTCTTGTTATATTTTTTCTAACGTGAATATCTGATTTTTTTCTGTTTTGTTCCTGTTAGGGTATGATGGCTATGATTACAATTACAACCAAGATAACTCAGAAAATTATTCAGGAATTTATGGCTATAACTCTGGTAATAAAGCTTGGGATGCTCCTAAAAACCCTAACACAGATTCCATCATCGCTAAGATCAACCAACGCCTGGACATGCTCTCTCAGTTAGAGTGTGAAAACACACCAGGTCGCTCTTCAGCCCAATACAACAGGTATCTTCTGGAAGGTCACTAAATGGTAAAATTCTGTACACATAAAATGAAGAAATTGGCACCCGGGACTGATGTGACACTTCAGATTTAAATAGGCTGGTACGCATTTCTTCTTTCCTCCCTCCACTCTCGCCCAATCCCAAAGAAACATTCGCGCTTATCTACAGTATGGTGAGAAACCCTGATTTTTGTTTTTCTTATTTTGCACCCTCTTTAATTCCACCTTTAAATTAACTCGAATTGAGCATGGATTCAATGTATAAGGCTTTAACTAACAATTCATTGTTTAAAAAAACAAAAGTTAAATCTGACTGTTTTGTGTGGTATTCTGTGCCTGATTAGCCAGGTGCAAAATTTAAGTTTTAATTTTCAGGCCACGGGGATTGTCGGCCTAATTTGAGTGTGGGTTTGCTTAATTGTACCGGGTATTCACAATATGAATGGGTCAAGAATTATCTGCAGTAAAATTATGCTTTGTAATATGGTGAGTATAGAATGCTGTAATTTTCTTGTAAAATCTCCATTCTTTCCAGCAATTAGGTTAAGTTATTAAGGATGGCATCCATCAAATGAACACTTGTGATGGGGGAAATGGGGTGGAGAATAGAACACTGGACAGTTGACGTGAGCCATTTGTCTCCAAAGGTTGCTGTTGGCCAAATATATTGTTTTCCCACTCCAATGAAGGAAAGTTGGATTTTGTCTTTTTGGTTCCAGTAAGCCACCTTTTGCTGCTGTATTCAGTAATTTAGACATTGTTTGCAGATGAAGAAATAAAACCTCACACACCATGATTACCTGAAATATCCTGTTTTAGTTTTTAGTCTGCTGTCACTGAGTGGCAGGCTTTTGCCATCGTCCTTTCCAGCTACTGATTAGATTCCTTGCTTGCTCTGCAACTCTTTCAGGTTCACACCTTATGAGTCCTATGACTCCAGGTCTTCAATGAATGACCATGATCCGTACAGATCTGGCTACGGCTATGGTTACGGTGATTCTGGACCTAATTATAACGATTCCTATGGAGGTCACTATGACCACTACGACAACTCCTACGGGACTCGCAGAGATCAGTACCACAACAGAGCATATAGTAGCCAGCGGGGTCAGAATTGGTCTAGAGACTGGGCTCCAAATAAGAGAGCAAACTGGAATGACCCCTACATGCAGCCTGGAGGTTCCAGGCGGATGTCTGCACACTGGAATGATATGGGAGGCAGAGGCTTCAATGCTGCCTCCTCCACCAGAAACCTCCCCTCGCTCTTCTCCCCAAACATTATCCCCATGGACCTATTCCGAGCTCAGGGCTCGGCAAGAGCGTTTGGTGGCAGACTGAGGAGGAGAGACAAGAATCGAACCAGAGGCGTAAGTACCCTTTTTAAACAATGCATTTTATTTCAATCAGTAGCCAGTGGGGGTGATCAGTGAAAGAACAAGGAGGCCAAATTACAGGATATTTCTTTTCAGTAGAATGTCCACTTCCCCTTTTTTTAATACCCAGAAATGAGGTGTTCCTATTCCTAACTTACCTGACACTAAGTATAATTTTGATAACCAGCTGTGGAAGAATTTGTAGCTGTCTTAGTTGAGGTCCAAGGAAGAATTAGGGTTTTGGACATTTTGTGATTTTTAAGGTAGTGTAGTGAGGTAGGACTGACTTCAAAATAATTCGCGTCTTTTCTCCCTCTTCTTGCCCATACCCCTCCATCAAAGCCTTTGTCTGTTATCATGCGCAAGCCAAGGTGGTGAGTGTTGGCAGGATGCAAGCATCACTGGGTATTGATTAAGGGCCTTTTAATGATTGATTTATAAGGTTAGGGCTGATTTATAGTACTGAAACTACCACCTAAGCTGGGATCCAGTGTCTCGTACTGGGATATTTGAGGGCTTTTCAAGTCTGGGTGGTGAAAGGTGTGCATTTCATTCTGATCCATAGGAAACATCCTTTCAAAGGGGAAGTTTGCAATGTACATCATAGCCAATTAAATTGCATCATCTTTGGGTACACACCATGCACCTGTAGCTGCTTTGGGGTTAAGTTAATTTACTTCAAACCACACACGTGTTATAATGCATGGTTTTGTAAGCAACCATTTATAATGAATCGTTTATCTCTACAATTACCTGATCTTCAAATAAAGACTTTTTGCATCAACAGAAACAACTTTTGATTAATCTGAGACAAATGTTTAGAGATTTTTGAAATGTGATTCAAATGCCAATTGTTTTTGCTTTATATCAGAGGAAGAAGGTTATAGGTGGTCCAGGTAGGAAGAGGAAACAGTCAACAAGCAGCACCGAAGACCCTGAAAACAAGCAAGCTAAAACAGATGATGGTGAAGATTCTGATGCTGGTACTGGACAATGCACTCTTGCCTTTTGTGCTGTTTGTAAATTAGATGAGCACATGAGTCCTGGTCTGAGCGATTGTGTAGGGGTGCTGAACCAATGTACCCTCTAAAGGTTGGGATCACACCTGCGCTTTATTCTGGTGTTGGCTGAAAATGGGGCTGTTGTCATATTGTGCATTTGCTTGCAATGCTTGTTTGCAGAGAAGAAGAACTTGAGGAAAATGTGAAAGACCTGTCTTCCACAAAATATGGAAGGGTGGGGAGGATGCACGATGCTCCTTGCAACCCATCAGTTGGAGTGGCTGAAGAATTGAGCTTTACTAAGTGGGCAGTTTGTGAAAGAAAGTTAGCTGGGGATTATGCAAATTAAAGATATGCACGACTTCTCACCCAGTGAAAGTTGTAGTAAAATCACTAATGTAAGGCAAACATAATGGAAAATTGCTGTTCATAAGGCTGCTGCTATTCTTAAAACCTTTGATGTTGATCACATGATAACTATTCAAAAGCAATTATTTTTGTTTCCCTGTTATAGAAGACAAGGAAGATGATGCGGTTGAATCAGTAAGTACTGCAATTCTTGAAGACATTCTTCAAATGTATCTGAATAGAGACAGCACACATGTTGGGATTTGGTATCAATTTGTTACCCAACACTAGGATTAGAATCATTTGGATTAGATTTAGCCTGAAAATACTTTTTTTTCTGCTAGGAAAGACGATGGAAGATAGCAGATGTGTGAATTTTGTTTGCGTATTGCCTTTGGTATCCAGCTTGATGAATGTTAGCTCACTCTGTCTCGGAGGTTGAGTTCAAGTCTCACTCTGGAGACTTGAGCACATAACTAAGCCAACATCTTAATTGTGCTGAGGGTAGTTTTCTGTCTGAGATGGCCTCTTTTGCTCAATAGCACTGCTGCAGGATTGACTGTGAGGGACTGGGAATTAGCATGGACATGAAACCCTGGTTTTTCAACATTCTTTACACAAGGCAAATAGTTTTGCATTCAGTAATCAGTGTGCATTAATGTGTTCAATTGTGCTATGCAATTGATCCTTGGTTGGCACTTAAACTCCGATCTGGCTTTGGAGGTCTGCAGACTGATAGTGCTGGGTTCAGTCCCTGGTTCATGCTTTTTATATATTCTTTCATGGAATGTAAGCATTGCTGACGTGGCTTGCACTGGTTGGTCATCCTGAATTGCCCTTGAGCTGGTGATGAGCCACCATCTTGAACTGCTGCAGTCCGTCTGGTGTAGCTACGTGCACAAGTGTCAGGGGGTTATTGATGATGGCTTTATCAGAGATGGTCGCAGAGTTGGAATCGGTATTCCCAGATTAGGAGTGGGTGACATGCAGATGGTCTGCATAGCCCTCTGAACGTATCACAACCCACCTATTCAACGTTGGACACCATTTAATTGTAGTTACCCAGTATTGTGTGACATGGAATTTGTGGTTGATCTGGGTTTCTAATTAATTGAGTGCGAGTTTACAAAAGAATTTCAGTCGTTGGAAATTGTGCTTTTTTTTTTAAACCTGAAATTGATTGTGTAAGCTATCCAGTATAAGATTGGCACAAACCAATAAAACACTTGAGTTTTATTCTGGAAGCAAGATCCAGCTCAACTCAGCGATACCCTGTATCTTCACATTGCTATGGTGCTCCTTGCCACAATTAATCAATTTGTGGCAAGACTGAATGACAAAGTGTGTTTTTTTTTCAGCAAACTGCTTTAGTTTGCTTCATGCTTGTGGGCAAGAATTCAGTCTAGGGCTGAAGAATGTGCTATGTATGTGCAAGGATGCGAAGAAAAGGCAACCTGTTAATGAATGCCATCTGTTGCAAATCCACGTTGGGAATCTCCACCTGCCTTCAGTAGGAGGCTATGGCAACACCAAAACTGTGGTAACTATGTTGGCAAAATTGGGTGTGTCTCTAAGATGGGGGCTGAAGCACACTTAAATTTTGGAGATTTATCTACCCATTTAACTATGGCCAATACTTGTAAAGGCCCTGTTTGGGTCCAAAATTCAAAACTGATTGCTTTGTTTTATCAACTCTGATCTAAAAAAAATGTAGATTTACTGTGGCTTACATTATTTTCAGGGTGGTGAGGACAAGGATTCAAATGAGAAAGGAGAGAAGAAACCAAAGCGTTGTAAGTCTGATTAAAATAGTAGTCTGTCTTCAGTAATTTCTCTCGAGGTGATGCATACCGGCTGATTTCTATTGAGATGTGTCAAGCATGAATATGAAGATGCTCGTATGTTTTTGTGTGTGAATATTGATATGGCTACTCTTGCTCTTCACTCACCCTGGGAAATAGGATAGTCCAGACTGAAATTATCTGGGCTTTCCTGGTAGCTGAATGAATATTAATGTGTGGATCTAATCTGTGCTCAGTTACCTCCTCCCGGTAAAGGTGTTCCTGGAGTAGGCAAGAGAAAACTTCTTGGAATTCCTACACATGGGCAAATTTCAAGTAAGGACTGGGGAAAACGGGCAAGGGCTCAGCTGTAATGCTGAAGGGCTCCCTTACAGTGTCTTCTCATTTTGCCTCTGCATTCCAATCAAGATGGCGCTGGAGCGAGGCGACTTTTTGCAAGATGTGCCCAGTATACCTTCTAATTCTGTTGCCTCTGGAGGCTCCCGTGGATGGTAAATGATGCTGGGCATGCTGGTCTCTGCACCCCACCAGCACCAAAAGAAAACCCCTCCCAGTTTTATGTCCGGTGTTGTCGAGCTGCATGTCCAACCCCCGCGCCCCCCCCCCCCCCCCGGTTGGGGATGAGCCAAAGTTTCCTTAAATTAAACACTGCAAATAACAACCATTGTCTTCAGTCCCAACCACAACTGTTCCGTAACTCGATCCAATCCCTTTCCCATGCTGTGGTTAGACTAAATGCGTCTATTCACAGCCTTGGCAGCATAAGTACACTGGCTTGTTTGTCAATTTAACAATATATATTTACCTAAGCATGTAATAATTTCACACTGCATGTTTGAATTTTTGGCTTCCTTGGGTGTAGAAACATTGTACCAATAAAATGCAGGATAAAAACATTCTCAAATCATGTATTTCTGGTACTGCAGTACGTGCCAAAAGCCTAATCAGTACAAAGCCTGCTTCCCAATTTCCTACCTACAAGTGTCGATTTCTCATTTTTTAAATTCCAAATAGTTCCTACTATGCAAGAGAAGAAAAAGACGGGCAAACCCAAGAAGAATCGTGACCGCCTCGCGGAGAGGTATGATCACTGATTCCTTATTAGTATTTTGACAAGACATTCTGAACCCTCGCCAACCAGTTTTACAATCTGTCTATTGTAAAAGCATGCAATACTGTAAGCTGTTTCTATGCAGTGTGCTTCGGAAAAGGTTGGAGTTGACTGTAAATGGTGTACGGAGGGTGGCGCAGTGGTTAGCACTGCTGCCTCACAGCGCCAGGGACCCAGGTTCAATTCTAACCTCTGGTCATTGTATGGGCTTCCTCCGGGGGCTCTGGTTTCCTCCCACAGTCCAAAGATGTGTAGGTTAGGTTGATTGGCCATGCTAAATTGACCCTAGTGTCAGGGGGATTAACAGGGTAAATGAGGGTTACGGGAATAGAGCCTGTGTGGGATTGTGTTCAGTACAGACTCGATGGGCCAAATGGCCTCATTCTGCACTGCAGGGATTCTAATCCTTTTCAGCTGGTGTCTACCCTTGCTGCCTTACTGAGGAAGAATTGCCATGATGTAGGTGGAGATGCCAGTGTTGGACTGGGGTGAGCACATTAGGAAGTCTCAACATTAGGTTAAAGTCCAACAGATTTATTTGGAATCACGAGCTTTCGGAGCGCTGCTCCTTCATCACTCACCTGGATTTTAACCTGGTGTTGAGACTTGTTACTGAGGAAGAATTGGATGAATGTGGTTATGCCATCCTGCGGTTATAGAACTGCTTCACTTAATGCTGGGGAGGAGTAGGTAACTCTATCTCCCATGCTATTCGGCTCTATTTTGGAAGAGAGACTGGCAGTGTCTTTGGCATTTAGAATTTGGGCACTATTCAGCATTCAGCTTTGACACTTCATCGACCTAAGAGTAACCTTGCCATACAATAAGCAATGTGCAATTACTTGTGAATCATAGAATAGAATCTGTACAGTGCAGAAGGAGGCCATTAGGCCCATTGAGTCTGCACCGACGACAATCCCACCCTAGCCCTATCCCCGTAACCCCACATTTTTACACCGCTAATCCTCTAACCTACACATCCCGGGGCAATTTAGCACGGCCAATGCTCCTAACCTGCACATCTTTGGACTGTGGGAGGAAACTGGAGCACCCGGAGGAAACCCACGCAGACACGGGGAGAACGTGCAAACTCCACACAGACAGTGACCCAAGCCGGGAATCAAACCTGGGTCCCTGGCACTGTGAGGCAGCAGTGCTAATTACTGTGCCACCGTGCAGCCTCAAATCTTGCATTTGATTCTTGATATCAGCAGTGTAATTTCAGTTGAGTTTTTAAATATCTAAAATGGTTGCCTATTATCGAGGGAAGCTTTATAATTTCATGACTGTGCTTGGGGCTGGGTAGGCTAATGGTAGACAAGTCCCCTGGTCCGGATGGAATGCATCCCAGGGTACTAAAAGAAACGGCAGAAGTAATAGCAAATGCATTAGTTGTAATTTATCAAAATTCACCGGACTCTGGGGAGGTGCCAGCTGATTGGAAAACAGCTAATGTAACGCCACTGTTTAAAAAAGGAGGGAGACAAAAGGCAGGTAACTACAGGCCGGTTAGCTTAACATCCGTATTTGGGAAAATGCTGGAATCTATCATTAAGGAAGAAATAGCAGGACACCTGGAAAAGAGTGGTTCAATCAAGCAGACGCAGCATGGATTCATGAAGGGAAAGTCATGTTTGACTAATTTACTGGAATTCTTTGAGGATATAACGAGTGCGGTTGACAGAGGGGAACCGGTGGATGTGGTGTATTTAGATTTCCAGAAGGCATTCAATAAGGTGCCTCACAAAAGGTTGCTGCATAAGATAAAGGTACACGGAGTTGGGGGTAAAGTGTTAGCGTGGATTGAGGATTGGCTATCTAACAATGTGGAGATGCCGGCGTTGGACTGGGGTGAACACAGTAAGAGTTTTAACCTTTCCTCATGGTGCATATCCTCCAACAGGTTTATTTGGTAGCAAATACCATTAGCTTTCGGAGCGCTGCTCCTTCGTCAGATGGAGTGGAAATGTGGGTGGAGGGAGCATTAAGCACAGGTTAAAGAGATGTGTATTGTCTCCAGACAGGATAGCCCGCAAGTCCAGGAGGCAAGCTGTGGGGGTTACTGATAATGTGACATAAATCCAACATCCCGGTTTAGGCCGTCCTTATGTGTGCGGAACTTGGCTATCAGTTTCTGCTCAGCGACTCTGCGCTGTCGTGTGTCGTGAAGGCCGCCTTGGAGAACGCTTACCTGAAGATCAGAGGCTGAATGCCCGTAACTGTTGAAGTGCTCCCCCACAGAAAGAGAACAGTCTTGCCTGGTGATTGTCGAGCGGTGTTCATTCATCCGTTGTCGTAGCATCTGTATGGTTTCCCCAATGTACCATGCCTCAGGACACATTGTCTGTATCTTTAAGATCTGGTTGGCTGTAGGGATTCGCATTATAACCAGTATTCTGTAACTTGATTTTGTGTCTCTGTACCCTGTTTGAGAGCACATTTCCACTCCATCTGACGAAGGAGCAGCGCTCCGAAAGCTAATGGTATTTGCTACCAAATAAACCTGTTGGACTTTAACCTGGTGTTGTTAAAACCCTTACTGTATCTAACAGAAAGCAGAGAGTTGGAATAAATGGGTGCTTTTCCGGTTGGCGATCAGTGACTAGTGGCATGCCGCGGGGATCGGTGCTGGGGCCTCAACTATTTACCATATACGTAGACAATCTGGAGGAGGGGACCGAGTGTAGGGTAACAAAGTTTGCGGATGACACAAAGATGAGTGGGAAAGCAAATTGCCGTGGAGGACACAGAGTCTGCAGAGAGATTTGGATAGGCTAAGTGAGTGGGCAAGGATCTGGCAGATGGAGTATAACGTTGGTACGTGTGAGGTTATCCACTTTGGAAGGAATAATAGTAAAATGGACTATTATTTAAATAGTGAAAAATTACAACATGCTACTGTGCAGAGGGACCTGGGGGTCCTTGTGCATGAATCACAAAAACTTAGTTTGCAGGTGCAGCAGGTAATCAAGAAGGCAAATGGAATGTTGGCCTTTATCGTGAGAGGGATGGAGTATAAAAGCAGAGAGGTCATGCTGCAACTGTACAGGGTACTGGTGAGGCCGCACCTAGAGTACTGTGTACAATTTTGGTCCCCTTATTTAAGAAAGAATATATTAGCTTTGGAGGGGGTACAGAGAAGGTTCACCAGGTTGATTCCGGAGATGAGGGGGTTAGCTTATGAGGAGAGATTGAGTAGACTGGGCCTGTACTCATTGGAGTTTAGAAGGTTGAGGGGAGATCTTATAGAGTCATATAAGATAATGAAGGGGCTAGACAGGGTAGAGGCAGCGAGGTTATTTCCACTTACAATGGAAACAAGGACTAGGGAGCATAGCCTCAAAATATGGGGGAGTCAATTTAGAACAGTTGAGGAGGAACTTCTTCTCCCAGAGGGTAGTGAATCTTTGGAATTCTCTGCCCAATGAAGCAGTAGAGGCTACCTCGTTAAATGTGTTTAAGTCACAGATAGATTTTTAACCATTAAGGGAATTAAGGGTTATGGGGAGCAGACGGGTAAGTGGAACTGAACCCACTATCAGATCAGCCATGATCCAAAGATGTGCGGGTTAGGTTGATTGGCCAGGTTAAAAATTGCCCCTTAGAGTCCTGAGATGCATAGGTTAGAGGGATTAGCGGGTAAATATGTGGGGGTAGGGCCTGGGTGGGATTGTGGTCGGTGCAGACTCGATGGGCCGAATGGCCTCTTTCTGCACTGTAGGGTTTCTATGATTCTATGATTGAATGGCGGAGCAGGCTTGAGGGGCTAGATGGCCTACTCCTGCTCCTATTTCTTATGTACTTATGTTATTTCATGTGTTACTCCTGGTTTGCTTGTTTGCAGAATAACATATGCCTGCTCGGTGTGTAAATTCCGAACATTTGAAGATGAGGAGATTGCTGCTCACATGAAGAGCAAGTTTCACAAGGAAACTTTAAAGTTCATTGGGACCAAGCTCAAAACTCAGACCGCTGACTTCTTGGATGTATGTTATATAACTGTCTTTTTCTTTAAGTCTTCGTTCTCGATATGCAGTTTGCTTTCCAGTTGGAAACTTTGGTTTAAGATTTGTTACTGTTGCTTCATTGGTGAATAAATTCGAGAGCAAAGCTCCAAGTCCTGTTGGTGTCCGCAGCTGAAAATGTTGAAATTGAATGAAAATGTTGATTTAAGTCAGTTTCATGTTACAATCTCTGGCCAAGGGACCAAAAGAGGGGGCAGCATGGACAAGTTGGGCCAAAGGGCCTGTTTCCATGCTGTAAACCTCTGACTATGACTCCAGGTCAACCCTGTGATACCATGTATATTTGCATTGCTATGGTGTTCCTTGCCACAATTAACCATTTACTGGCTTTTTATTAGGGTTATTGCATAGTAAGGAAGAGCAGAAGCCCTGGTTCCCTCTAATTCAAAGGAGAGTTTGAAGAGTATCTCTGCCACTCTAGCTGAATAACCATGCTCTGACCAAGGATCAAACATTTGGCCTGCTTGAGTCACTGGTAATTCATTGGTTTGAGCTGTTGGAGCTACACAATGGAGCCACACAACTTGCCTTCACAGCAGGAGAAATTTGATTAGTTGTTTGGCAGCTATACAACTCCACTTACTGAATGAAAGTTAATCATGTGTAAAACAAATGGAGAATTTTTGGGGGGTAGTGGGAGTTCAAAACCATGACTTCGCAAACCAATACTTCGAAGTAGTCATCCAGACCCGTGAGAGCACATCGCTTTAATGTTTTTGAAGTAAACACATTAATGTTTTACAGTCAGTGTGCTGTTTGTGTACATGATAAAAGATAAACAATCATCTATAAACTCTAGCCACCTTTCGTACAGTTTGCTCCCATTGATGGTTGGCAGTCCTTTGGTACCTGACTGACGTAGCCGTTCTGTCTGTGGTATAATTTTGATGGGCTTACACTTGAGCACAATCCACTTTCATTTGGGATCACCAGTCATTCAGCAGAAATGTGAATTTTTGACTCTTGACTCTGGTCAGTTGTGACTATGATCAGCACAGGACAACAATCGTAACTGAACTACCTGACCCGAACATGTCGCTAATTCAATTAAGCACTGAGTAATTGGAGAGCTACGCTGACTTCCAGGTATCTCTGTGCAGTAAAGATCTCTCTGAATGTTGTTTCAGGAATACATCTCGAATAAGAACAAGAAAACACAGAAACGCCGGGAGCAGATCGGAGATGAAACTATTCTGAAAAAGCAACTGATGCAGCAACACGATGTACTCCAGGGTATGTCAGAAACTAAGATTGATTAATGTCCATACGTATTCAATTGTAAGAATCTTCTCTAAACTCACTTAAACGTCTACAAAATGAATATTGTAATTTGCTTTGATCATGCTTTATTTTTGAAATTTTGTCTAGTGATTTGATCTATTATTGTCACATGTATTCAGATACAGTGAAAAGTTTTTTGCACACTATACAGACAAAGCATACCATTCATAGAGAAGGGAAGGAGAGTAGTGTTACAGTCATAATTAGGGTGTCGAGAAAGATCAACTTAAGAGACTGAAATAGGACATTATTAGAGAATTTAAGAGTGAGTACATATTTAAAAGCATAGGGAAGGTAGGGATATGTTCGGCACAACTGTGGGGCCGAAGGGCCTGTTTTGTGCTGTAGTTTTTCTATGTTCTATGTTTCTTCTAAAAGCAAGAGTAAAAAGTAGAATTGGAGGATATGCCGAAGACAACTTGCAAGAAGTTGCCATGCTCTGCCGCCATTTTGAATATTATATATATATATATATAATATATATATATATATAATGTCTGTCTTGAGTTGTAATTAAAGTAGGAAGTCTGAGAATATGGAAAATGAAACATAATACACACTTACTATGCTTTTTAGATGCTGAACAGAGGGAAAGGCAGTATTATCCAATCTCTTCCCATATATTAGCTGAGAAAAGGGCATTCTACTGTATTGGTGCTCATTATTGGATCATATTCAAAATTGTTAGCTGTGAAATACCCTGTGCAGGCATGAAGATTGGTGAAATAACGTAAAGCATATCAAATTAAACCTGTACAGATAACCTGTGAAGGTGTTGGAGAATGTGGGAGAACACTTGTGGTGCCATTCGTAATTATGAAGTATTGATATGGAGAGAATTTGTTAATGCTGGGCAAATTCCTTCCCTGAATTGTACTTAAGCAATCTAGATTTGTCTTGCTCTTCATTGTTTGAGTATCTTTTGAAGGATGGGGATGTTGATGGGAGAGGAAGTTGTAATGTCTAGTGATGCATCATAGATGATTATAATGGCCTGGAACTGATGGGTTTTTCCAGTGGGGTACAGCAGTCGTTGACCTAAATGAGTTAACATTGCTGTTGATGGAGAGATGTGCACTGAAAGGGTAATCATTAAGGCCTGATGTTGTCACCTTTCATAGGTCATTGAGCTGTTGCATTATAACCCCCATCCCCTTGATGCGAAGGTTTATTTTTATAATTGCTTTGTGGAACAGTTAGCACTGTAGTTGTACTTATTAGTTCAGGAAGATGGAGTTGAGGTAGAAGATGATCACATTGATTGATGGCACAAGCTGAATAGCTCCATCTCCTATTTATGTTCATGCTTTGCTTGTAGGAGGCACATTGTTTGCCCACTGCTGTGAATTATGCTTTGTGTTTGCAGGGAAGTGACAGAAGCTGGACCAACAAAGGGTTATTGTGTGTCAATTAGTTTTTGTAGAGCGGTTGCAGTAAGGTTGCCTTTGGTTAGAGAGTTTCTTCTCTTGTTTAGCTTTTGGATTTATGCCTGCAGAATTTCTAATTAATTTTGTTTCTCTAACGTGGACCATTCATTCTGCTGTAGGTATTGGTATGGAGCAATGCATGAAAAAGGTGGAGGCAGCTCATTGTATGGCTTGTGAGCTGTTCATCCCTATGCAGACTGGCTTCATTGGGCAGCACTTGAGGTCAGCTGAGCACAACAGAAACCGCAAAGTAAGTAATGGAATTGCTTCAAAACAGTAAAATTTTGGAGTATGTAAAGTAGCAAATACCAGCAAAACCTTTGCAACAATACTACTTTAAATTCCCACCCCATGTTATTCCATCCTCTCCATTCAATCACCCTCGTGCCATTCCAAGGACATCACCCCACTCCTTCCTACGCCATCTTCTGTTTCCCATCTCCCAGGCCATCTTTCTCTCCAGCTCCCTTCCATCTGCACCTTCTCCACATCCCACACTTGACGTCAGGGATCAGTAAGGAAGAGTGGGGTATGGTGGGGGTGGGAGATATGCCAGATGTGAGGTAGAGGATTGATAACTGAACAGCGGTAAATAATCATTGTGTACATTATGGGTGGTGTTTATACTGAGATTGTGGTGTCCATGAAGCACACTTGTACTTCGTCACATTTTTGATGTGGATTCTTAAACTGGTAAAAAATACTTCTGGATGAAAACTGATTTGATTCTATGTTTAAGAATTTGAACTCAAAAAAAAATGCATAATCCATTACATCCCATTTTAACTTGCTACTGTTTCTTCCCCTTACTAGGCAGCTATCGAGAGAGCCAAAAAGGGTAGTCTAGTTATTGCTAAGAGTATCCTGAATAACAGCAATATTGCAACAATGCTAGAGAAATATGTCAAGGTAAGGATGCAATATTTTATGTTTGCTCATGACTTGGTGCCAATAAAAAGAACCCTCTTCATTGTGTCTGTCGACAGGTCAGGTTTAGCACAGGGTTGATTTGAAGCCAACCTCTCTGAATTGTCTGAACAATGTGCTTCTAACTCTTAACCTTTCTAATGTGTGAAGTCTTCTGTTTTCCTCTGCTCCAGACTGCTCAATTTGTGACCAAATTATAGCCAGCTTTTGTACTCTGGAACCACACTCGCTATGAACAGGATTGTGTAAACAAATTTCACCTAAAATTGTAAACTTTAGCGGAAAGGAATCTTTGGCTCAAATGTGGATGAGACCAGTTCTGAAGTGAGGAGAAGATATTTTGATTAGTTGACTCGCAAACATGTTAGAATGTGGATTTTGCCTAGAAGTGCACAGTGTTCCTTGATATCAGCATGGTTAAAGTCAGACACTCGTACAAAAAGACAAAATAAGCTTCACCCTAACTGCTGCGTTACATCTCATCATGGTCAATTCTAGTCAACCCTTACCCCTACTTAATGCTGCTTGTTAAAATTCTTAACTCCACAGGGTGAAAAACCATTCACTGATGATCCAGATGACAAGGATGAAGAAGAGGGTGGCATACAGGAAGGTGACGGTGAAGGTGATGGGCTCAATGACAGCACCAATGATGGCGAGAAGAAAGAGGGAGAAGGTGGTGAAGAAGGTGAAGGTGGTGACGGTGAAGAAGGCGCGGGGGGTGATGAAGGCGATGAAGCAATCGATCGGCCTGAGGAAGCAATTAACCCTGCGGATGAAGAAATGGAGGCAGAGGCAGAGCCTGAAGCTGAAATGGAAGACTTGGGAGAAGGCGAAGATGAAAGCAAGGACCCCGAAGAGCCATTTGAAGCTGATGAAGATAAGATTCTGGAAGGAGAGGATGATGCATTACCATTCGACACAGAGTTAGAGTAACTTTAATGTGACTTCCCGAAGATGTGGATAAATGATTATGTTCCCCAGTCATTCTCTAAAGCTTATACTAGTTTTAACGTTTCTCATTGTTTGACTTGCTAGTAGATTTGTGTTATTGCTGTACTTGAGTTCCAGCTGATTGTTTCATGAGTCTAGTAAATGCTCCCTATGTACTGTGCTGAATGGCTTTTCACAATGATGTAGATCATAATCTCTCCTGAACCTTTGTGTGAAACATTTTACAATAAACATTCTTTCTATAAGCGGACTAATGTGGACAATCTGTTGATAATGTCTAGTGATCATCTTCAAATGTAGTGATTGTGAAAATGTGGAAGTTGTATGAAAGGGATACTTTGGCCGTTGCAGTTGTAAGCTGTGAAGCTTTCGGGCTCTGTGAATCAAGGCACTCCAGTTTTTAAGAACAGAAAATACTGGAAGCAATCATCACTGGGCATCACGTGGTGACGGTACAGTTAATGTTTCAGGTTGACCTTTTTATTAGAACCAGGATATTTGTACACGAACGTCTGATGGAGGAATACAGACAGGAAAACTGGGGCAAGAAATCACAGTATTATTACAACCCAGAGGATGTTATAAATGGTTAAAGCAGGATTGAATGGTGAATAGGCAGGAAAGTGGACTCGAGGCCTCAATGAGATCAGCCATGATGTTAAATGGTGGAACAGGCTTGAGGGACTAATAGTTATGATTCTTATGTCAAGTGATCAGCTATCCTTTGTGACTGACCGGCACCTTGATATTAATATTTGATTATGCAAGATTATCAGATTTTAAAATCAAAGAATCAGATTTGTTGCGAAAGACATTTCTCCTGTTCTGAGACCATGGCCCCCTAGATTTGGACAACCCAACCAGAGGGAACATCCTTTCAATATATACCCTGTCAAGTTCTGCAAGCATTTTATACAATTGATTGAATTGAATTCCAATCTATCCATCTGATACGGGGAAACGGTTTGTGCCTCGGCTCAGATGCAAGGGATTTTCATATTTAATCTACTTGTTGCTTTGTTTCTCAAGTAACATCTTGAGATGATTGAGCATTTAACCCTCCCTTGGGCCTCCATCTACCATTTTATTGCTCGTGTACGTCCTGTAGGACGAGATTCACATCTGCACCTCATCCAAGTAGCTGCTTTTCATGTAAGAGTTTGGGGAAAGTGTGCAGCGAAATGGGGGTGAGGAGAAAGGTATAGTGTTTTGACACAAAAACAGTAAAAACTAGAGCATATATTGTAAGTATGAATTCACAAGGACACGAGGCACCACCCACTCGAACTGCTACACGTGTTCAGACAGCTCGTTCAGAGCAGTACCACCGTACCTATCCGTGGCAGGGCAGAGAAGATGGACAGGAAGGTTTGTATGGTCTAGGTGACCTTGGAGGTCATCAAACCAAAACACACTGGGATTTGGGCCTCAACCACCTGGACCAGGAAGATCCCAAATTTGATTGATCCTTTTCCTGTCAGCTGATGAGAACTAAAGATTGAAAAACAAGACCAATACATCGTGGACAACCTGATAACCATGTGCAATATTAAACCCTCCAAACCCCCCACAACTAAGCAATCTTCTGCAAGAAGTAAAAGTGATTATGGATCCAATGTTGGAGGAAGGACAGGAAATTCTTGTGACTCCTAACCATGAAAGACTGAGGAGGGTAGCTTGTAATTCTGGAACATCTCAGCAGGTCTGACAGCACCTGTGGACAGAATAGAGCCAACGTTTCGAGTCTGGGTGACCCATCGTCAGAGCTAACGAACGGTCAACCTGACTCCGTGTTGGCTCTCTTCAGATCTTACTCTTTTTGTAATTATTTCTCTGCCTTAAATTATTGGTTCTTGGGTCATCCCTTCACTTGTCATACAGCCTGTTGACACTTTAAACATACTGATTATACTTGACTGCTTGCATTTGTCTATTAGCACTCATGATTACTTGTAAAGACTGGTTTTTCAGCTGGCCTACACTGCACTGTACTTATCCTTTGACACTCTTGATTAACTGTTGGTGTTGGACTATCGTCACTCCGCCTGTACATTCTGTGCCTGCGCACCTTGCTCCACTTCACCTGATGAAGGGGCAGCACTCCGAAAGTTTGTAATTTCAAATAAACCTGTTGGACTATAACCTGGTGTGTGACCTCTCATCTTGTCCACTGTAACAAAATATGAAAATGGGTTTCCTGGATTGAAGATCAATGAATAGCCTTAGAATCGTTGAATCCCTACAGTGCAGAAGAAGGCCATTCGGCCCATTGAGCCTGCACCGACAACAACCCAGGCCCTATCCCCGTAAACCCCATGTATTTACCCTGCTAGTCCCCCTGACACGAAGGGTCAACTTAGCATAACCTATCAACCTAACCCGCACATCTTTGGACTGTGGGACAAAGCTGGGGCACCCGGAGGAAACCCACGCAGACACGGAGAACATGCAAACTCCACACACACACACA
The DNA here is from genome assembly GCF_964213995.1 of Mustelus asterias. NCBI lineage: Eukaryota > Metazoa > Chordata > Chondrichthyes > Carcharhiniformes > Triakidae > Mustelus > Mustelus asterias. Next base: position 35,849 of record NW_027593045.1, read on the forward strand.
CACACACTGACCCAAGCCGGGTCCCTGGCACTGTGAGGCAGCAGTGCCAACCACCGTGCTGCCCTGAGCCGCCTTGTACTTGTACTTGGATTGATAAGATTATAGTGCAGTGTTTACAGGGCCTTTACACGCTTGAACTATCTATTAACCTAGTCCTGGATGTGGCAAGACGTGAGGCTTCCATTATGTTAGTTGCTTGACAAAATTAAAGTATAAAATTGGATCCAAAGATTATCTCCAGGGTCGTGATTGGGACGTCATTTTGGCTCAAGAGGGTGTGGGGGGAGGATTTTCCAGACTTCCATATATCCACTAGCCTTTGCTGGGATGCGGATAGAATGCTCCATAGTTGAGCATGTTAATGCTCATGCCTAAAATGGAATTTGGCTACTGGAACTGTGTGCCAGTAAATAATTTAATCCCTGCAGCACACGAAGGGGGAATGAAATGTGAGTGTGAGGAAAAGTGTGCTGCTTGCTGCTGCCCATCTTTCCCATCATGACCTGAGCTGGCCGATCTTCATAGAATCCCTACAGAAGGAGGCCATTCGGCCCATCGAGCCTGCACCCACCCAGCCCTATCACTGTAACCCCATGTATTTACCCTGTAACCACTGCAAATCGCCCTGACACTCGTGGATAATTTATCATGGCCAAGCCACCTAACCCGCTAATCTTTGGAGTGCGGGAGGAAACCCACGCAGACACGGGGAGAACGTGCATCTCCTTTTAGATTGCAAAAATTTCGCAATTTCAACCTTGAATATATTCTGTGACTAAGCATCCACAGCCCTCTCGCGGTAGAGAATGTGAAAGATTAACAATGCTGAAGAAATTTCTCCTCTTAAGTCCTGAATGGCTGACCCTTCGATCTAACCTACCCTCTCCCGCCCCTGCCCAGCAAGGGGGAACCAGCCTTTCCCTCTTTCAGAGCAAAACAAATAAACTAACGCAAATTAACTCAGGGACAAAGTAAAAGGGGGAGTTCCCCAAAAGGAGGGGGAACAGCCCGAACAGAACGAAAGTACAAAGTAAACTTAAAACATTAAATCGTAACATGATTATCGGGGTCTATAATGCACCCCAGCCCCTGCGGTGCCCAACGGGTGCGGAAGGGAAAAACAGCCTCTCCAAGGCAGTGAATGGGACACCATGTAAAGGCCCCTTAAGAATTTTGTGTTCCCCTTAGTTGCCACACTCCGGCGCCTGTTCGTGTACACAGGGAGAATTTAGCATAGCCAATGCACCTAACCAGCACAACTGCTATTGGATAGGCACATGGAGTACTTTGGGATGAGAGGGAGGAAATAGCTTGATCTGGGTTTCAGACAAAGCTCGGCACAACATCGTGGGCCGAAGGGCCTGTTCTGTGCTGTACTGTTCTATGTTCTAACTTTTGGACTATAGGCGGAAACCAGAGCACCCGGCAGAAACTCACACACACATGAGGAGAACGTGCAGACTGTGCACAGACAGTGACCCAGGCCAGGAATCGAAGTGGGTCCCTGGTGCTGTGAGGCAGCAGTGCTAACCATTGGGCCACCCTGCCACCCCAGTAGAGATTGGGGATTGAAAACGGGCCTCTCTTTTTCTGTTATCCAATACCCAAAGGCTAACAGGATATTCTGTATGTCAATCAAATTTCAAATCCCATCTCAATTTCCTATTAAATCTCCATTTAAAATGGCATTCTCATTTTGAACACCCATTGTTCATGGAACATAATTTTAGTAATAAAGTATTTGTGAAAACACAAAGCATTGGGGGCATAGGACAACTCACATATCACCCAAGCAAAATTTGACAATACCTTTTGCATGGATCATATTCCTCATAAAATATCCCCAAGGTTGGAAGGTCTGGATGGCCATCGACTGGTGCTGGGTAGCCCTCTGACATCTAATTTAACCAATAGTTAACCAAGACATTAGGCAGATGACAGCATTAGGAAAATAGAAGTAGGCCATTTGGCCCCTTGAGCCTGCTCTGCCATTCAACATGATCATGGCTGATCTTCCATCTCAATGTCATTTTGCTTCATTATCTCTTGATGCCTTTGCTAAATAGAAATCCATCGATCTCTGTCTTCAGCATGAGTTCATTACAATGATCAAGCCTCCGCAGACCTCTTGCATAGAGAATTCCAAAGATTTACCATCCTCTGAGTGAAGAAGTTCCTCCAAAGACACAGAACTGGAACTGATACCTTCCCTGCTCCAGAGTGGCTCAGGAGATAAACTCCTTGAGTTGTGAGGAAATTAACACCCTAGTAAGGATCCAGCAGGAGATCTTGTAGCACAGTGGTAGTGTCCCTACTGGGCCAGAAGCTCTGGGTTAAAGTTCCACTTTGAAATGACTTACACCCAAGAAGGTGTGTTCATAACATGGCCAAACAAGCTCATTATCAGCCTGTCAATCCTTCCAATGTGCCTAATGGCAGGCGATAAGTGTGGAAGAGTTTTCTGGTCTTCCACGCTACAGGTAAAGCAATGTCAAACAACCAGCACAAAAAACAAAATGCTGGAAAATCTCAGCAGGACTTTGATTTTGAGTTGATTTATTACTGTCACATGTATTAGTACACAGTGAAAAATAGTGTTTCCTGCGCGTACCATATATAGGGAAGGGGCAGCACAGTGCTGGCTCACAGTGCCAGGGACCCCCGGGTTCGATTCCTGGCTTGGGTCACTGTCTGTGTGGAGTTTGCACATTCTCCCTGTATTTGCATGGGTTTCCTCTGTGTGTGCTGGTTTTCTCCCACACTCCAAAGATGTGCGGGATTGGTGGATTGGCTATGCTAAATTGTCCCTTAGTGTCAGGGGGGCTAGCAGGATAAATACATGGGGTTAAGGGGATAGGGACTAGGTGGGATTGTTGTCTGTGCAGACTCGATCATAGAAAGATCATAGAAACCCTACAGTGCAGAAGGAGGCCATTCGGCCCATCGAGTCTGCACCGACCACAATCCCACCCAGGCCCTACCCCCACACATTTACCCGCTAATCCCTCTAACTACGCATCTCAGGGACAATTTTTAACCTGGCCAATCAACCTAACCCGCACATCTTTGGACTGTGGGAGGAAACCGGAGCACCCGGAGGAAACCCACGCAGACACGAGGAGAATGTGCAAACTCCACACAGACAGTGACACGAGCCGGGAATCGAACCCGGGACCCTGGAGCTGTGAAGCAGCAGTGCTAACCACTGTGCTACCGTGCCGATGGGTCGAATGGCTTCCGAATGGGGCGGCACAGTAGCACAGTGGTTAGCACTGCCGCTTCACAGCTCCAGGGACCTGGGTTCGATTCCCGGTTTGGGTCACTGTCTGTGTGGAGTTTGCACATTCTCCCCGTGTCTGTGTGGGTTTCTTCTCACAGTCCAAAGATGTGCGGGTTAGGTTGATTGGCCATGCTAAACTTGCCCCTGAGTGTCCTGAGATGGGTAGGTTAGAGGGATTAGTGGGTAAATGTGTAGGGATATGGGGGTAGGGCCTGGGTAGGATTGTGGTCGGTGCAGACTCGATAGGCCGAATGGCCTCTTTCTGCACTGCAGGGTTTCTATGATTCTGCGCTGCAGGGACTCTATGATTTCCTATGAAGGAAAGGAGTGCTGAATATAATGTTACATTCGTAGCTAGCATTTATAACCCATCCCTCGTTGCCCTTGGAGGACAGTTGAGTCAACTACATTGCTGTGGCTCTGGAGTCACATATAGGTCAGACCAGGTAAGGACGGCAGATTTCCTTCCCTAAAGGACATTGGTGATCCAGATGGGGTTTCTCCGACAATGGTTTCATGGTCATCAGTAGGTTCTTAATTCCAGATTTTTAAAATTGAATTCATATTCCACCATCTGCCATGGCCGGGATTCGAACCCGGGTCCCCAGAACATTCGCTGAGCTTCTGGATTCATAGTCCAGCCATAATGAATGGGAGGAGACATAAATGACAAAAGAAAATTATGTTTGAATCTTTGAATCCAAAAATGAAGTCGAGCAAATCTAAGGCACAGCACCCTTGGAGACTTCAGGAGCGACTGCGGGGCATCGCCTGCGGG
>NW_027593046.1:0-39858 GCF_964213995.1 Mustelus asterias
CACCTCCCCCCAACCACCTCCCGCCAACCACCTCCCCCAACCACCGCCCCCCAACCACCGCCCCCCAACCACCGCCCCCCCAACCACCTCCCCCCAACCACCTCCCCCCAACCACCTCCCCCCAACCACCTCCCCCCAACACCGCCCCCCAACCACCTCCCCCCAACCACCTCCCCCCAACCACCGCCCCCAACCACCTCCCCCACCACCCCCCAACCCACCGCCCCCCAACCACCGCCCCCCCAACCACCTCCCCCCAACCACCTCCCCCCCAACCACCTCCCCCCAACCACCGCCCCCCAACCACCGCCCCCCAACCACCTCCCCCCAACCACCGCCCCCCAACCACCGCCCCCCAACCACCGCCCCCCAACCACCGCCCCCCAACCACCGCCCCCAACCACCTCCCCCCAACCACCTCCCCCCAACCACCTCCCCCCAACCACCTAAAACACGACAGCAGTAGAACATCACGCTTCTTTCCCCCACACACCACCCCACACACCACCCCACACAAGAAAAATCTAACACAGATAATAATATATAGTATATAAGGAAAAAAAGGCCCAGGAGACAAGAAGACAACAAGTCTCAAGATATGGGCTCGGCGTCACAGGGAGCGACAGGGGTTGGACATGAGGCGAAAGAAAAGAAGCAGAGCACGAAGCAAAGGAGACATGTCCTCTCTCTGTCCCACCCCAAGAGCAACTCTCTCTCTCTGTTTCTCTCTCTCTGTTTCTCTCTCTCTGTTTCTCTCTCTCTCTGTCTCTCTCTCTCTGTCTCTCTCTCTCTGTCTCTCTCTGTTTCTCTCTCTCTCTGTTTCTCTCTCTCTCTGTTTCTCTCTCTCTCTGTTTCTCTCTCTCTCTGTTTCTCTCTCTCTCTGTCTCTCTCTCTCTGTCTCTCTCTCTCTGTCTCTCTCTCTGTCTCTCTCTCTCTGTCTCTCTCTCTGTCTCTCTCTCTGTCTCTCTCTCTCTGTCTCTCTCTCTCTGTTTCTCTCTCTCTCTGTTTCTCTCTCTCTCTGTCTCTCTCTCTCTGTCTCTCTCTCTCTCTGTCTCTCTCTCTCTGTCTCTCTCTCTCTGTCTCTCTCTCTGTCTCTCTCTCTGTCTCTCTCTCTCTGTCTCTCTCTCTGTCTCTCTCTCTGTCTCTCTCTCTCTGTCTCTCTCTCTCTGTCTCTCTCTCTGTCTCTCTCTCTGTCTCTCTCTCTCTGTCTCTCTCTCTCTGTCTCTCTCTCTCTGTCTCTCTCTCTCTGTCTCTCTCTCTCTGTCTTTCACTGTCTCTCTTTATCTCTCTCTCTCTCTCACACTATTTCTCTCTCTTTCGATCTCTCCATCTCACTATCTCACGCAGGATCTGGTTTTCTTTCTGTCTCTCACACATATATACACACACAATCGCACTGCTGGCAGTATAATTATAGACGATACAACATGGTGAGGGAGAGAGAGGAATATGTGGGCCAATTGTAGAAACAATATGTGGGTTTCCTCCGGGTGCTCTGGTTTCCTCCCACAGTCCAAAGATATGCGGGTTAGGTGGACTGGCTGTGCTAAATTGCCCCTTAGTGTGGTAGATGTGTCGGTTTGGGGGATTAGCCTTGGTAAATGTGCAGGGATAGGGTAGGGGAGAGGGCCTTAGGTCGAAAGCTCTTTCAGAGAGTTGGTGCAGAGTTGATGGGCCGAATGGCCTCCTTCTGTAGGGATTCTATGAATAGGGCACCAATAATGGTGGATTTCAATAACCCAAACATTCACTGGGTTCCAATCAGTGTGAAAGGTACAGTGAGTGCAGAATTCTTAAAATGCATCCACGGAAAAGTTCATTGGGCAGTACACAGCAAGCCCCACGGGGGAAGGGGGTAGTTTAGGGCTCAGTGTTAAAGGGGTGAGGGTGGTCAGGTGGAAGGGGTTGGGGTCGGAGGGCACTGGGAGGGGGGAGGGGGGTGATCAGAATTCAGTAGGTTTTGGTTGATATGAGACTAAGGGTTAAAGTTCGGTTGGGGAAAGGCCAATTTTACTGAGCTGGGAATTGGGAAAAGTGGATTGGAAACAGCAATCAGAAGGTCAGTCGGTGTCGGGAGCATTGGGGAGAGGATGGAGGGAGGAGGGAGTGACGGTACACAACAACTCTCTTCCGACAGGGGTGGGTGAGGGTGGGGGGGGGAATCTCACTGGACGGGGGATGAGGTGGTGGGGTTCTCACTGGGCAGGGGAGGGGGGTTTGGGATGGGTGGGGGGTGGAGGATTCTCACTGGGCGGGGGGGGAGGGGTGTGTGGGGGGGGGGGGGGGGGTGAACCATCATGTGATTTTCCAGGTTTGAGCTGATGCATCATTTCGGAGCTCGGCGAATCACGTGGCTGGCTGGACAGGAAGTCATCATTAGCTGTTAGCTCATGGGGTCAAAGGTCGTGATGCCATATTGAAAAGTCACCCAGACTGACCTTGAGTCGCTACAGGCCAGGAGTTCAGCGTCACCCGTCCAGAGAGCTTGCAGCCACAACTCGTACTGGAGTGGCTGAAGGGATGAACAGCCTCACTCTGGGACATTTGTGGGCGTTACTGTATTCAGTCCTGCTTTATGTGGCAGACCCCAATGCCACACTCCATCACTTTGTGACTCCCACACTGAGAGGCTGTTGGAACAGTGAAAATAGAGTCCGCTTGCACTCAGTACCAATCTCAAATGGCTGTGCTGAGTTTGGGTTCCCTCCCCCTTCCTCCACCGGTAAAAATGGGATTGGCTGGAAATGGGAGTGGGACATCCACATCTGGCCCCTGTCCCCCATTGCTAAAGGTGTCCAGAGGTGGCCTGACAGAAAGACAGCTCACGGTATCAGGGTCACAAGCTCTGTCCCTGAATGCTGTGTGGACACACTCACCAGTACTGAGTAACACAGGCTCGCTTACACACTGATCCCCGATTGACAGATAACTGTTTAATTTCCCCTAGGAATGGACATATACCCGGGATCAGCAGGTCAGGCAGAAGCAGCTCTGTCTCTCTGTGGCCACCCTGTTCCCGGGATCTCAGGTTATTTTGACACCGTGCAGTGACCGAGATGGTAAACAGGTAATGTCTCTCACTAACACATCTCACTCACGCTGTGGAACCTCTGAGTGGAAAGAGTGGAAGCTCCAGACCATGTGAGCCTGTGTACAGTTCAGGTGTGTGTGTGTGGACCGTGTGTGCGATGTGTGGATCCATGTCGATCTTTGTCCTCGTGTCAGCATGTGGACGGTGCATGTGGCTGTACAATGTGTATATATACAGTATGTGTGTATACATTGTGTGTCTTGTGCATAGTGTGTGCCTTTATCTATGGACTGTGCGACTGTGCATATGGATACAGTGTGTATCTGTGTACATGGACGGTGTGTGTGTCAGTATATCTGTGTATTTAGTGTGTACCTGTGTATGTGGACGGTGTGTGCTATGGGTGTGCCTGTACCGTAATATCCTATGTTAGGGGTTGTGCGGTTTGCACATGCAGATTCAAAGTAACACACAATAGATTTATTGAAAGATGTTCTTGGCACTGAACAGAAAATAAAACTAAGAGAGTCTGTGAAGCATCCCAATCACATCACCATCAAATCATGTGACTTGCTCTTAATGCAATCATACAACCGCTTAAATATATAACATCCTTTCCCCTTTACACTTATACTTCATCTTCAGTTTGAACCGTGTAAGAAATCGGAGCTGTTTTTGCTAAGACTGTGGCGAGTACCCATTTCTCACTCACAGCATGATGACACACTAACACTCAATCTCCTTGTTGAAATGAGCTTTGCTTTGCCCTCAACTCTCTTCGAGAAACTTGAGATTGGTGTTGACGCTCTGCTATTGGAAGTTTCTGGAGATAATAACAAATCAAACATAGTTCTCAATTTTCTCTTTAAAAGTAGTAATGCAAGTGAACTTGGGTAGTTGCATGTGTAGTGTTTCTATAAGATGCCAAAAAGCTAGTCACATGACATAATATCAAACCTTGTCCTTTTGAACCATTAAAGAATGTTTGAAGGATCGTATGAATCTTTCAACTAATCCATTGGTTAATGGATGATAAGGTGCAGATTTTATGTGCTGAATACCAGTTACTTTGAGATAATCCTCAAACTCTTGAGAAGTAATTATCGCTAACAACCTGTTCTGGTTTACCAAATGTTGTCAAGTTTTTCAATGATTTGTAGTAGATCCCATGATAATAACATCTGCCCACTTTGAGTGCATCAATTATAACTAAGAATGGACCCTCAAATGGATCAGCAAAACTTACTTGCAATCATTGCCATGGTATTTTAGGCCAATGCCGTGGGTGTAAAGGAGACAACGATGGTGTATTTCTTAGTCGTGCACAGGATTGACACTGTCCCACTTTGTCTTCAATCTGCACCAAAAATAACTATGTATTAATTCCTTCATCCGGACCAAACCAAGATATCTTTCATATAACAGTTCAAGAACTCTTCCACACAAACTAGGACAAATGATCACTCGGATTCCCCACAATAGACACCCACCTTCTCAATAGGTATGTGTGTGTCTGTGTGTGTTTAAAAGTTTAAGTTTATTTATTGGTGTCACAAGTAGGCTTACATTAACACTGCAATGAAGTTACTGTGAAAATCCCCTAGTTGCCACACTCCGGTGCCTGTTTGGGTACACTGAGGGAGAATTTATCATTGTCAATGCACCTAACCAGCACGTCTTTCAGACTGGGAGGAAACCGGAGCACTCGGACAAAACCCATGCAGACACTGGGAGAACGTGCAAACTCCACACAGACAGTGACCCAAGCTGGGAATCCCTGGTGTTGTGAGGCAGCAGTGCTGACCACTGTGTTGCTTATATTGTGTGTGTGTCTGCCTGTGTTTTCTATTCTTTCAAGAGATGTGGGCATCGCTGGCTGGGCCAGCATTTACTGCCCATCCCTAGTCACATTTGAACTGAGTGTCTTACTAGACCATTTCAGAGGGCAGTTTAGAATCAACCACATTGCTGTGGCTCTGGAGTCACATGTAGGCCAGACTGGGTAAGGACGGCAGATTTCCTTCCCTGAAGGACCCAGATGGGTTTTTCTGACAATCAACAATGGTTTCATGGTCATCAGGAGATTCTTAATTCCAGATATTTTTTTATTGAATTCAAATGCCACCATCTGCCGTGGTGGGATTCGAACCCAGGTCCCCAGAACATTAGCTGAGTTTCTGGATTAATAGTCCAGCGATAATACCACTAGGCCATTGCCTCCCCATCATCGAATGTGTGCGTTTGTATGTTTGTGTGTGTATATATACAGTGTGTGTCTGTGTATGTGGACAATACGTGTGTGTGGGGGGAGGGGTACGTGCAGTGTGTGTATCTGTGTGTGTGCACAGTGTGTGTGTGTCTGTGTGTGTGCACAGTGTGTGTGTGTCTGTGTGTGTGCACAGTGTGTGTGTGTCTGTGTGTGTGGACAGTGTGTGTGTGCACAGTGTGTGTGTATATAAAGCACTCCATTTAATCTTTGCCTTGTATATTCTGTGTGACACACAGCGTTGGCAAAGGGCTGGCTCCCGTATCGAGCACCAGGTCTCCCGTTACTGTTTAGACACTGAGCTGTCAGGAGATGAAGACATGAAAATCCTGGTGATAAATCCATGTGAGAAAGCAGCCCTCAGTCAGCGCTGGGACATGGCCTAGGGCCCTGGGAACGGAGAAACCTCAGCACTTCAAGCAATAGCGGAGAAAGACTGGACAACCTGTGAGATTAAAAACTGCTTCCAGTTCCGAGACACAGATTGAAATCCAACCAAAGTCCTTTTCCAACTTGATCTCTTCAAAAGACTTCTTTTGTGAGCTGGGGTTTGTGATAAGGGAGGCCTGACACTTGGGCCTTATCTTTTAGGCCTCAACTCCATTGCCATGACTGCTGATGTGGACATAGATTTATCAAGATGGATTCACTTTACAAGTTGTTGAATAATTTGATTTAGTTTGGAGAATGAGAAGAACATCATGTTCTGTTTGCTACACAAGCGACTGTGGGTATTTACGATCATGTGAAGGGTTTGGTTTGAGCCACACCTGCCCAGCTTCTGGAGTCGGCCGAATGTTTCTGACAAAGGGTCATCCAGACTCGAAACATTGACTCTATTCTCTCTCCACAGATGCTGTCAGACCTGCTGAGATTTTGCAGCATTTTCTGTTTGTGTTTGAGGTTGAATATTTCATCTGCTCCCCAGTGCACCCGTGAGTGAATCTGCTGTTCAGAGTGAAGAGATACTGGGGAGAGGAGGGAGTGAAAGAGAGGGTAGTGTCAGAGTACCACACTATTCTCCATTCACAAAGATTGGTGCTTCTGGACTGACTTTGCTATTTGCACATTCCCACACCGAGATTCTCCTGACATCCAGTCGGGATCTACATTCCCGGAGAATGTGAAACATCTTGGAAAACACCAATTCCTCTACTCCAGTATTCCAGAATTAACTGTCCATGTGAGACCTGCCCAATCCATTCACCATTTAGAGATCAAACGGATCCTCAACCAGAGTAATCATCCTGATTGATCCCTCATCCAAAGTGGAATCATCACTAATGGATTCTAATCCAATAAAGGCAATTCGCTCTCATAATTTGTATTGAAAAGGAATGATCCCTCATGGATCCTATCGAAATGGAATCTATCCAAGAGCAAACAGCTCTTTGAATCCAATGAAAAGGGAATCAGCTGCAACACCAGGGGAGCGTGACGCCGGGGGAGCGCGACGCCGGGGGAGCGCGATGCCGAGGGAGCGTGATGCCGGGGGGAGCGCGACGCCGGGGGGAGCGCGACGCCGGGGCAGCGCGACGCCGGGGGAGCGCGACATCGGGGGAGAGCGACGTTGGTGGAGCATTACTGTGGTGATTGTCTCTTTAAGGGCAACACAGCAGAGTAATGTCCACCTGGCCTGTGGGACCAATTGGGACGCAGAGTGGATAATCACCCCAGGTGGTGGAGTCCTCTGTTTGACAGGAGACATGGAGGGAGCCGGATGCAGTCGCTGTTTTCCTATTAATAAATCCTTTTTGCATTCGCAAATCAAGTCTGTGAAAGTGCATCATTCCACCTGGCCACGAGCTTAAATTATCATGTCACTGCCTGTGGCCCCACACCTGTTTCAATCAGAATTAAAAAGACATGCTCACCAGAATGCGTCTCTTTAGGCAAACCCAGATATTGAAATAGTGCCAGACCCTGAATAATGTAAAATCAGAAAAGATGGACAGGTACAAGATGGGTGAACAACAGAGAGAACACGGCAAGAGCCCTGGGTCAGAACCCAGGGTGAGCAAAGTACACAAGTGTACCTGCATTTACACCATGGTTCCAGGAGGCTCAGTGCATTGGAGAGGCTGTGGGAGAGACACAGAAAACACCTGAACTGGCCGGCAGAGTCAAAAGTTGAGATAGAAATCTATAAAATTACACGAGGCATCGACAGGGTGGACAGAATCTTTGTCCCAGAGTTGAAATGTCTAAAACGAGGGGACGTGCATTAAGGTGAGAGGGGAAAGTTCAGCGGAGATGATTCATTTTGGTCGGACTAATTTAAATGTGGATTACAGGGTCAAAGGTAGGGTTCTGAAGACTGTGGAGGAACAGAGAGATCTTGGGGTCCATATCCACAGATCTCTAAAGGTTGCCACTCAAGTGGATAGAGCTGTGAAGAAGGCATATAGTGTGTTAGCTTTTATTAACAGGGGGTTGGAGTTTAAGAGCCGTGGGGTTATGCTGCAACTGTACAGGACCTTGGTGAGACCGCATTTGGAATATTGCGTGCAGTTCTGGTCACCTCACTATAAGAAGGATGTGGAAGCGCTGGAGAGAGTGCAGAGGAGATTTACCAGGATGCTGCCTGGTTTGGAGTGTCGGTCTTATGAGGAAAGGTTGAGGGAGCTGGGGCTGTTCTCTCTGGAGCGGAGGAGATTGAGGGGAGACTTAATAGAGGTTTATAAAATGATGAAGGGGATAGATCGAGTGAATGTTCAAAGACTATTTCCTCGGGTGGATGGAGCTATTACAAGGGGGCATAACTATAGGGTTCGTGGTGGGAGATATAGGAAGGATATCAGAGGTAGGTTCTTTATGCAGAGAGTGGTTGGGGTGTGGAATGGACTGCCTGCAGTGATAGTGGAGTCAGACACTTTAGGAACATTTAAGCGGTTATTGGATAGGCACATGGAGCACACCAGGATGGTAGGGAGTGGGATAGCTTGATCTTGGTTTCAGATGAAGGTCGGCACAACATCGTGGGCCGAAGGGCCTGTTCTGTGCTGTACTGTTCTATGTTCTAGATCTGAGTGGGCAGGTTTTTTTACACAGAGAGTGGTAGGTGTCCAGCACGCTGCCAGGGGTGGTGCTGGAGGCAGATACAAGAAGGGCGTTTAGATAAACACGTGAATATGCGAGGAATAGAGGGATATGGACCAAGGGCAGGCAGAAGGGATTAGTTTAATTTGGCGTCATGTTCGGCACAACATGGTGGACATTCCGGTGCTGTCCTGTTCTATGGGGTGGCACAGTGGTTAGCACTGCTAGCATCTCCCACCCTGCCAGGAGTATTTCACTCTGGCAGCGTTTAGAGTAGCTCCCCGCATTCGGGGAACTCGCGGGAGACCCCGCCGGTTTCACATTCTGTGTTTCACATTGGCTGTTTGTTCCAGATACAGAACTCGAGCAGAATAAAGTGGGAGCCACAACTGCCACCTTGTGGAAGCATTTTGACAGGAATATTCTAGGAATACTGGGACAAAGCCCAAAGGACACAAAATAAACACACACAAAGGAGTGTCCTGTGTGTGGGTCATCTGAGGTTTGTTCGCTTGGTACTTCTCCCATTTTTTCCAGCAAATTAATCTGGAGAGGGAACTGGAGAAATTCGGGGTAAGAACAGCACAATGTGGAGCAGACAGCTAGAAGCACAGCTCCCACGAGTGGAAGACAGTAACTCAATGGCAAAACTGAAAGCTCATCTATGCAATAACTGATAACACGTGATGCCCAAACTGAGGAATACAGGGCAAAATCAGGCAGAAAAAGAACAGCAGAAATCTGAACTGGACTATGCCATTCAGCCTTCGAGCATGATCCAACATTTCATAAGATAATGGACCATTAACAAATGACAAATTGAAAACAGAAGCAAAGCTCAGGTCTTGATGACTCTGCCATTTATTGTATAACTCCTCCCTACATTATTTCTTCCAAAATGCATCACTTCGCATTGATCCAGATTAAACTCCATCTGCCACCTCTCCACCCAATTTTCCAGCCTATCTACATCCTGCTGTATTGTCCGACAATGCTCTTCGCTATCCGCAAGTCCAGCCATCTTCATGTCATCCGCAAACTTGCTGATAACACCAGTTACACCCTCTTCCAAATCATTTATATATATCACAAATAGCAGAGGTCCCAGTACAGAGCCCTGCGGAACACCACTGGTCACAGACCTCCAGCCGGAAAAAGACCCTTCGACCACTACCCTCTGTCTCCTGTGGCCAAGCCAGTTCTCCACCCATCTAGCCACTTCTCCTTGTATCCCATGAGCCTTAACATTCTTAACCAACCTGCCATGTGGGACTTTGTCAAATGCCTTACTGAAATCCATACAGACGACATCCACGGCCCTTCCTTCTTCAACCGTTTTTGTCACTTCCTCAAAAAAACCACCAAATTTGTAAGGCACGACCTCCCTCTTACAAAACCATGATGTCTGTCACTAATGAGATTGTTCCATTCTAAATGCACATACATCCTGTCTCTAAGAATCCTCTCCAACAACTTCCCTACCACGGACGTCAAGCTCACCGGCCTATAATTTCTCGGGTTATCCCTGCTACCCTTCTGAAACAACGGAACCACATTCGCTATCCTCCAATCCTCAGGGACCTCACCTGTGTCCAAAGAAGTGACAAAGATTTCCGTCAGAGGCCCAGCAATTTAATCTCTTGTCTCCCTGAGCAGTCTAGGATAGACGCCATCAGGCCCTGGAGCTTTGTCAGTTTTAATGTTCCCGAAAAAACCTAACACTTCCTCCCTTGTAATGGAGATTTTCTCTAACGGGTCAACACCTCCCTCCGAGACACTCCCGGTTAACACGCCCCTCTCCTTCGTGAATACCGATGCAAAGTATTCATTTCGGATCTCCCCTATTCCCTTGGGTTCTAAGCATAATTCCCCTCCTTTGTCCCTGAAAGGTCCGAGAACGGGTAGGAAGGGTATAGACACACCCACAGAGCTGGTAGTAAGGGTATAGATAGACCCACAGGGCTGGTAGGAAGGGTATAGACACACCCACAGAGCTGGTAGCAAGGGTATAGATAGACCCACAGGGCTGGTAGGAAGGGTATAGATACACCCACAGAGCTGGTAGGAAGGGTATAGACACACCCACAGAGCTGGTAGGAAGGGTATAGATACACCCACAGAGCTGGTAGGAAGGGTATAGATAGACCCAAGGAGCTGGTAGGAAGGGTATAGACACACCCACAGAGCTGGTAGGAAGGGTATAGATAGACCCACAGAGCTGGTAGGAAGGGTATAGACACACCCACAGAGCTGGTAGGAAGGGTATAGATACACCCACAGAGCTGGTAGGAAGGGTATAGATACACCCACAGAGCTGGTAGGAAGGGTATAGATACACCCACAGAGCTGGTAGGAAGGGTATAGACACACCCACAGAGCTGGTAGGAAGGGTATAGACACACCCACAGAGCTGGTAGGAAGGGTATAGACACCCACAGAGCTGGTAGGAAGGGTATAGACACACCCACAGAGCTGGTAGGAAGGGTATAGACACACCCACAGAGCTGGTAGGAAGGGTATAGACACACCCACAGAGCTGGTAGGAAGGGTATAGACACACCCACAGAGCTGGTAGGAAGGGGGTTCCAGCATTTTGACCCAGCAAAAATGAAAATCTGTTTCTGAACATCTTTAATCTGCTTCCTTTAGCTGAAGAATGTAAAATGGAATGGGAACAATACTGAGCATCAGCACCTCACTGGCAGGAGCACCAGAAACTAGACTGCCAAGGACAACAGCTGAGAGGCAGGTGACAGACTGTCTCCTCACTTGTTTAGGAAGACAATACTGTTGGAGGGAATAAGCAAGGAGTCTTTTAGTCTGGGTCAGCCTTCAGTGAAATGGTTTTATTTCCACATGCATGAGGGAGAATCAGCCTGGGCCCAGTGAAGTCCAGTCTGTATCTCGGCTCATTCTGAAGATACAAAGGCTGCACACATTACTTAGCCTGTTCTCCGGTGTCCAGAGGATTGTAATACAGGATATCATTGATACGAATCACTTGAATTGATTTTTGTTGATCACATTAGGTGGGTCTATTGTCCCGGGTACTTCATGTTCATCGGTTGTGTCTGGCTGTCCTTGTCTATCTGTTTTGTGATACAAAAGCGATGTGTGTGATAAACAGGTTTCGATGGTGTGACAACATCCCATCTCCCCAGTTTCTGGGAACAATGGCTTCTCTAGACTCAGTAGAGCCTTACTCATCAGTATCGACCCTGCGTTGTTCACCAAGGCCTTGAAATGATCTCACCTGTAAAGTAACTGTGCTGGCAGTCTGAGAGGTTAATTGGGTATGTCTGCCCACAGTTACGGTGGACCCTGTGTTTTAACCCTTTCTTGGACATTCCTTTTCCTGCTGTTCCATGCACACCTTGGATTTGCCCCAGTACTGGATTCTACCCGACTACAAATACACAGAAATACTATGGACAGGCATCAACCTCCAAAGCTATAATGACAACAATAAATGGCTTAAAATTTATTTATTAGTGTCACAAGTAGGCTTACATTAACACTGCAATGAAGTTACTGTGGAAATCCTCTAGTCGCCACACTCCGGCGCCTGTTCGGGTACACTGAGGAGAATTTAACACGGTCAATGCACCAAACTAGCACGTCTTTCAGACTGTGGGAGGAAACCGGAGCACCCGGAGGAAACCCATGCAGACACGGGGAGAGCGTGCAAACTCCACGCAGTGACCCAAACCAGGAATCGAACCCGAGTCCCTGGCGCTGTGAGGCAGCAGTGCTAACCATTGTGCCATCATGCTGCCCATTGCAACCATGTCGCCCATACCAAGGGAAACCATTCACCAAGGGAAACAATTTTATCCAGTCCACTCTCTTCCCCTCATAATTTTGTTCACCTCAGTCAAGTCACCCCTCAGCCTTCTTTGTTCCAAGGAAAATAATCCCAACCTATCCGATTTCTCCTCATGGCTACACTTTTCCAGCCCTGGAAACATTCCTGTAAACTCCCTCTGCGCTCTCTCTCCAGGCCCTGGAAACATTCCTGTAAACTCCCTCTGCGCTCTCTCTCCAGGCCCTGGAAACATTCCTGTAAACTCCCTCTGCGCTCTCTCTCCAGGCCCTGGAAACATTCCTGTAAACTCCCTCTGCGCTCTCTCTCCAGGCCCTGGAAACATTCCTGTAAACTCCCTCTGCGCTCTCTCTCCAGGCCCTGGCAACTTTCCTGTAAACTCCCTCTGCGCTCTCTCTCCAGGCCCTGGAAACATTCCTGTAAACTCCCTCTGCGCTCTCTCTCCAGGCCCTGGAAACATTCCTGTAAACTCCCTCTGCGCTCTCTCTCCAGGCCCTGGAAACATTCCTGTAAACTCCCTCTGCGCTCTCTCTCCAGGCCCTGGCAACTTTCCTGTAAACTTCCTCTGCGCTCTCTCTCCAGGCCCTGGAAACATTCCTGTAAACTCCCTCTGCGCTCTCTCTCCAGGCCCTGGAAACATTCCTGTAAACTCCCTCTGCGCTCTCTCTCCAGGCCCTGGAAACATTCCTGTAAACTTCCTCTGCGCTCTCTCTCCAGGCCCTGGAAACATTCCTGTAAACTCCCTCTGCGCTCTCTCTCCAGGCCCTGGGAACATTCCTGTAAACTTCCTCTGCTCTCTCTCTCCAGGCCCTGGAAACATTCCTGTAAACTCCCTCTGCGCTCTCTCTCCAGGCCCTGGCAACTTTCCTGTAAACTTCCTCTGCGCTCTCTCTCCAGGCCCTGGAAACATTCCTGTAAACTCCCTCTGCGCTCTCTCTCCAGGCCCTGGAAACATTCCTGTAAACTCCCTCTGCGCTCTCTCTCCAGGCCCTGGAAACATTCCTGTAAACTTCCTCTGCGCTCTCTCTCCAGGCCCTGGAAACATTCCTGTAAACTCCCTCTGCGCTCTCTCTCCAGGCCCTGGGAACATTCCTGTAAACTTCCTCTGCTCTCTCTCTCCAGGGTAATTCTGTCCTTCCTGTAATGTGGTGACCAGAACTTCACACAATATTCCAATTGTGGCCTCACCAGTGTTTTATACAATTCCAACATGACATCCTTACTTTTATATTCTATATCTCTGCCAATGAAGGAGAGCATTCCATTGGCCTTCTTTACAACCCTATCTACATGAACTGCTGTCTTTAGGGACCCGTGTACTTGTACACTGAGATCTCTCACTTCATCTGCCCCTCTTAGTATATTCCCATTTATTGTGTACCCCCTATAACTGTTTGACCTCCCTAAATGCATGACCTCACAATTCTCTGTGTTAAAATCCATCTGCCACTTTACTGCCCACTCCAATAACCCATTGATATTGTTTTGGAGATTATAGCTATCCTTCTCACTATCCACTACTCGGCCAATCTTTGTGTCATCTGAAAATGTCCCAATGTGCCCCCCACATTCACGTCCCAATCGTTAATATATAACACAAACAGTAAGGGTCCCAAACCCAACAATAGAAGTACTGAAAATACTTTTCACCCAGGTCTGCCTACCCTGAAGCAGGGCTGGAAACAAATCTTTTTTCTCTCCTTACAGATGCTGCCAGACCTGCTGAGATTTTCCAGCATTTTCTCTTTTGGTCCCAATACCAAACCCTGTTGAACACCACTTGAAACAACTTTCCATTCGCAAGGGCATCCATCGCCCATTATTATCCTTGGTTTCTTGTTACTAAGCCAACCTTTGATCCAATTTGCCACATTACCCTGCATCCCATGGGCTTCTAACAAGGTTGAGATGACTGGCAGAAGCTTGTGAATTTGGGCTGAGGTTTAATGAGATGCTAAGAGACTGTTTGGTCTGCGGGGTATATAATATAACTTTCCAAAAACGCCTGTTGGCTGAAACCCAACTAGACTGCAAACAGGTGCTACAGCTGGCCTTATCACTGGAAAAGGTGACAAGTTGCAAGGCTTCCTGACACAAGTAGACACCCACGCCAGTTCGACTGGATTCGGGGACCACCACTTGACTGCAGGCAATTACATAACCTCCCTCAGGAAGGATCCGGATACAAATAAATCCAGGTCTGACTGCAGGACAGCACCAAAACAAGGCCAAGCTTTGACCAGACAGACAACAGTCCCTTCAGAATCCCACCCGGCAAGGCAGTGTAATTGTTACCGGAATGCGGATTCGGAGCAGCAAAGTAAGCCTCAAGACCAAGATTTAGGAAAACAACATGTAGGCCGGTGTCCAGTAGCGTGCACACCCTGGAAGCTCCATCGGACGTGGAACAATTAAACTGCATAGCAATGTCCAAATCAGACCCAGTTAAGATAACTGTAAGATTAAATGGACATCCAGTATTACTGGAGGTTGATACAGGTGCAGCCGTATCAGTGGTCGGAGAATCAGTGTTCAGTGAAATTCGCACTGGATCCCAACCCCTAACCTTAACCAAGACTTCGGCAAGACTGAGAACTTATACAGGGGAACTTCTGAGAGTTGTGGGGACAACATTTGTGCCTGTCTCTTACGAAAAGCAACTGGTTCGGTTACCACGAATGGTAGTGGATGGCTCGGGCCTGGGCCTAATGGGGTGAAAGTAGCTGAGAGAAATCCACCTGGATTGGATTGGGTAAACACCTTCCAGTTAGAAAATGGTCACTTGACTGAAGTCCTACTCAAATACCCAGACATTTTCCAGAAAAGGCTAGGAACCTTAAAAGGAGGCAAGGCGACCTTACACATCAACCAGGATGCAGTCCCGTGATTTTGCAAGGCGTGCCCGGTACCATTTGCTTGAAGAGAAAAAGTGGAAACAGAAATTAGAAGACTGGATGGAACCAGAAGGTATCATAAAATTTGCAGAATGGGCAGCACCGGTGGTGCCTGTTTTGAAGCCAAATGGTTCAGTCTGTCTTCGTGGGGACTTTAAACAATCGACCGTTATTCACAACTGGACAAATACCCAGTTCCCCGGATCGAGGATTTATATGCAAAGTTGGCAGGGGGACTCTTATTCTCGAAATTAGATACGAATCATGCTTTTTGCATTTGCAGCTGGATGAAGGTTTGCAGAAATATTCCACGATCAATACACTAAAGGGTCTCTAGCAATACACAAGGTGACCTTTTGATGTATCGTCAGCCTTGACATTCCTGAGAACAATGAAGAACATATGCGACTAGTGCGGTTGACGGAGGGGAACCGGTGGATGCGGTGTTTTTGGATTTCCAAAAGGCATTCGATAAGGTGCCTCACAAAAGGTTGCTGCAGAAGATTGGGGTACACGGAGTTGGGGGTAGGGTGTTAGCGTGGATTGGGGATTGGCTATCCAACAGGAAGCAGAGAGTTGGAATTCTCTGCCCAATGGTGACTAGTGGCGTGTCGCAGGGATCGGTACTGGGGCCTCAACTGTTTACTATTTACATAGATGATCTGGAGGAGGGGACTGAGTGTAGGGTAACAAAGTTTGCTGACGACACGAAGATAAGTGGGAAAGTGAATTGCGTGGAGGAAGCGGAAGGTCTGCAGAGAGATTTGAATAGGCTGAGTGAGTGGGCGAGGATCTGGCAGATGGAGTATAACGTTGGCAAATGCGACGTTATTCACTTTGGAAGAAATAATAGCAAATTGGATTATTATTTAAATGGAAAAAAATTACAACATGCTACTGTGCAAAGGAACTTGGGGGTCCTTGTGCATGAGTCGCAAAAACTCAGTCTGCAAGTACAACAGGTGATCAAGAAGACAAATGGGATGTTGGCATTTATCGCGAGGGGGATAGAATATAAAAGCAGAGAAGTCTTGCTGCATCTGTACAGGGCATTAGTGAGGCTGCAACTGGAATACTGTGTGCAGTATTGGTCCCCTTACTTGCGAAAGGATATATTGGCCTTGGAGGGAGTGCAGAGAAGGTTCACCAGGTTGATACCGGAGAAGAGGGGTATAGATTATGAGGAGAGATTGAGCAGATTAGGTTTGTACTCGTTGGAGTTTAGAAGGCTGAGGGGTGATCTTATAGAGGCATATAAGATAATGAAGGGGCTGGATAGGGTAGAAGTGGAGAGATTCTTTCCACTTAGAAAGGAAACCAGAACTAGAGGGCACAGCCTCAAAATAAAAGGGGGTCAGTTTAGGACAGAGTTGAGGAGGAACTTCTTCTCTCAGAGGGTAGTGAATCCCTGGAATTCTCTGCCCACTGAAGTGGTGGAGGCTACCTCGTTGAATATGTTTAAGTCACGGATAGATGGATTCCTGATCGGTAAGGGAATTAGGGGTTATAGGGATCAGGCAGGTAAGTGGAACTGATTCACTTCAGATCAGCCATGATCTTATTGAATGGCAGGGCAGGCTCGAGGGGCTAGATGGCCTACTCCTGCTCCTAGTTCTGATGTTCTTATGTTCTTATATTACAGGTTTTACCTCAGATGGCCATTTACCTGGATGACATTCTCATTTCAGGCAAGACAAAGGCAGAACACCTACAGAAGCAGGAGGAAGTCCTTAGTCGTTTATTAACTGCCGGCATGCACTGAAGGAGGGAGAAATGCTTCTTCTTGATACCTCAAGTGACCTATCTGGCCTACAAAGTGGACAAGTCAGGTCGACATCCTTTGGAGGACCGGGTGCGGGTGATTACAATTGTCCCAGCTCCCACCTCCATCCAGGAGATATGGTCATTTTCAGACCTGGTGATGTGCTATGGAAAATTCATACCAAACCGGCCTCCACCTTGGTTCTGCTACATTGACTGCTAAAAAAGGATCAAGCCTGGGAATGATCCATTGGTCAAGATTCAAGAAAATAAAGCAACAGCCGTCATCGTTGAATGTCTGAGCACATTACAATCCCAGAAAAGAATGAGTGCTCTCCTGCGATGCGTCTCTGTACGGCACCGAGATGGTATTAGCACATAGATGGCAAAATGGACATGAGCACATAGGTGGCATAGCGTATGCCTCTAGGACCTCGGCCATAGCAGAAAGAACGTATGCCCATATTCATAAGGAAGGGTTGGCAGTAATATTTGGAGTGAAGAAATTTCATCAATACCTTTATGGGCAGAAATTTGTGATTGCCTCAGATCACAAACCATTACTGGGACGCTGCACCCAAGAGAATGAGAACGATGGTATGGAATTCAGGGAGAGAGGTCCTTGGGAAGGACAAGGTACATACATATGTATGGGGCGGCATGGTAGCACAGTGCTTAGCACTGCTGCTTCACAGCACCAGGGACCTGGGTTTGATTCCCGGCTCGGGTCACTGTCTGTGTGGAGTTTGCACATTCTCCCCATGTCTGCGTGGGTTTCCTCCGGGTGCTCTGGTTTCCTCCCACATTCTGAAAGACGTGCTGGTTAGGTGGATTGATCCGAAGTGTGGCGACTAGGGGAATTTCACAGTAACTTCATTGTGGTGTTAATGCAAGCCTTATAAATAACTAAAAAATAAACTTTATTTTTTGAAGGTGTTGGCAGCCTTAAAAGTGGATAAATCTCCAGGTCCAGATGAATTGTGCCCTAGGTTGCTGCGATTTATTTTTGTCACGTGTTGGTATACAGTGAAAAGTATTGTTTCTTGTGTGCGATACAGACAAAGCATACCATTCATAGAGCAGGAAAGGAGAGAGTGCAGAATGTAGTGTTATAGTGGGAGGCAAGGGAGGAGATTACAGGGGGCTCTGACCCAAATTTTCAATTCCTCTCTGGCCACTGGGGTGGTCACAGTAAGAGGTTTAACAACACCAGGTTAAAGTCCAACAGGTTTATTTGGTGGCAAAAGCCACACAAGCGTTCGGAGCTCCAAGCCCCTTCTTTCTTACTGTGTTTACCCCAGTCCAACGCCGGCATCTCCACATCATCACTGGGGTGGTGCCAGAGGACTGGAGAACAGCTCATGTGGTTCTGCTATTTAAGAAGGGTTGTAGAGATAAACCAGGGAACTACAGACCAGTGAGTCTCACGTCAGTGGTAGAACATAGAACATTCCAGCGCAGTACAGGCCCTTCGGCCCTCGATGTTGCGCCGACCAGTGGTACCAATCTAAAGCCCCTCTAATCTACACTATTCCAATATCATCCATATGTTTATCCACTAACCATTTGAATGCTTTTAATGTTGACGATCCCACTACTGCTGCAGGCAGGGCATTCCACGCCCTTACTACTCTCTGAGTGAAGAACCTACCTCTAACATCTGTCCTATATCTCTCACCCCTCAATTTAAAGCTATGTCCCCTCGTGCTCGCCAACACCATCCGAGGAAAAAGGCTCTCACTATCCACCCTATCTAATCCTCTGATCATCTTGTATGCCTCTATTAAGTCACCTCTTAACAAAGAACAAAGAACAAAGAACAATACAGCACAGGAACAGGCCCTTCGGCCCTCCAAGCCCGCGCCGCTCCCCGGTCCAGGATTGAATCCTGAATCCAGGATCCCCGCCCAATTTTCCAGCCTATCTACATACCAATATCCTATCCACCGAGCTGTCCCTCACAGCTACGATGCTTTGTTCATCACAACCTATTAACTTACCCCCACCCCCCCATTCCAGACCATGTGATCTCCAGGGAGAGGCGAAAACCCAGAGTGAAAAACCCCAGGGCCAATATGGGGAAAAAAATCTGGGAAATTCCTCTCCGACCTCCTGAGGCGATCGAAACGAGTCCAGGAGATCACAATGGCCCCGATCGGAAAATGCTTCCCAACCCTAGTCATTTCCACTTCCACGAACACCATATGAATTCCCTGCCCCCGAGACAGGTTCCCAACTATCCGCAGTCTCACTCTGTACTGGCACCAGCAAGATGATCATAGAATGAAGCCTTGAAACGAGAAACCAGGAACAATTAGCCCGCGCCGCTCCCTGGTCCAAACTAGACCACTCTTTTGTATCCCTCCATTCCCACTCCGTTCATATAGCTGTCTAGATAAGTCTTAAACGTTCCCAGTGTGTCCGCCTCCACCACCTTGCCCGGCAACACATTCCAGGCCCCCACGACCCTCTGTGTGAAATATGTCCTTCTGATATCTGTGTTAAACCTCCCCCCCTTCACCTTGAACCTATGACCCCTCGTGAACGTCACCACCGACCCGGGGAAAAGCTTCCCACCGTTCACCCTATCTATGCCTTTCATAATTTTATACACCTCTATTAAGTCTCCCCTCATCCTCCGTCTTTCCAAGGAGAACAACCCCAGTTTCCCCAATCTCTCCTCATAACCAAGCCCCTCCATACCAGGCAACATCCTGGTAAACCTCCTCTGTACTCTCTCCAAAGCCTCCACGTCCTTCTGGTAGTGTGGCGACCAGAACTGGACGCAGTATTCCAAATGCGGCCGAACCATCGTTCTATACATCTGCAACATCAGACCCCAACTTTTATACTCTATGCCCCGTCCTATAAAGGCAAGCATGCCATATGCCTTCTTCACCACCTTCTCCACCTGTGACGTCACCTTCAAAGATCTGTGGACTTGCACACCCAGGTCCCTCTGCGTCTCTACACCCTTTATGGTTCTTCCATTTATCGTGTAGCTCCTCCCTACATTATTCCCACCAAAATGCATCACTTCGCATTTATCAGGATTGAACTCCATCTGCCATTTCCTTGCCCAAATTTCCAGCCTATCTATATCCTTCTGTAGCCTCTGACAATGTTCCTCACTATCTGCAAGTCCTGCCAGTTTTGTGTCGTCCGCAAACTTACTGATCACCCCAGTTACTCCTTCTTCCAGATCATTTATATAAATCACAAACAGCAGAGGTCCCAATACAGAGCCCTGCGGTACACCACTAGTCACAGGCTTCCAGCCGGAAAAAGACCCTTCCACTACCACCCTCTGTCTTCTATGACCAAGCCAGTTCTCCACCCATCTAGCCACCTCCCCCTTTATCCCATGGGATCCAACCTTTTTCACTAGCCTACCATGAGGGACTTTGTCAAACGCTTTACTAAAGTCCATATAGACAACATCCACGGCCCTTCCTTCGTCAACCATTTTGGTCACTTCTTCAAAAAACACCACCAGGTTTGTGAGGCATGACCTCCCTCTCACAAAACCATGTTGACTATCGTTAATGAGTTTATTCCTTTCTAAATGCGCATACATCCTATCTTTAAGAATCTTCTCCAACAACTTCCCCACCACGGACGTCAAGCTCACCGGCCTATAATTACCCGGGTTATCCTTCCTACCCTTCTTAAATAACGGGACCACATTGGCTATCCTCCAATCCTCTGGGACCTCACCTGTGTCCAGTGACGAGACAAAGATTTGCGTCAGAGGCCCAACGATTTCACCTCTCGTCTCCCTGAGCAGCCTTGGATAGATTCCATCAGGCCCTGGGGATTTGTCAGTCTTTATATTCTCTAACAAACCTAACACTTCCTCCTTTGTAATGGAGATTTTCTCCAACGGTTCAACACTCCCCTCCGAGACACTCCCAGTCAACACATCCCTCTCCTTAGTGAATACCGACGCAAAGTATTCATTTAGGATCTCCCCTACCTCTTTGGGCTCCAAGCATAAGTCCCCACTTTTGTCCCTGAGAGGTCCGATTTTTTCCCTAACAACCCTTTTGTTCCTAACGTATGAATAAAATGCCTTGGGATTCTCCTTAATCCTGTCTGCCAAGAACATTTCGTGACCCCTTTTTGCTCTTCTAATTCCCCGTTCGAGTATTTTCCTACTTTCATTATACTCCTCCAGAGCTCCCTCCGTTTTTAGCTGCTTGGACCTAACATACGCCTCTCTTTTCCTTTTGACCAGTCCCTCAATTTCCCTGGTTATCCACGGTTCTCTAATCCTACCCTTCCTATCCTTCTTTTTTACAGGCACATGCTTGTCCTGTAGCCCTAACAACCGTTCCTTAAAAGACTGCCACATACCAGATGTGGATTTACCCTCAAACAGCCTCTCCCAATCAAGAGCTGCCAATTTCTGCCTAATCCCACTAAAGTTAGCCTTCCCCCAATCCAACACCTTACCCTTGGGGCACCACTCATCCTTTTCCATCACTATCCTAAAGCTAACAGAATTGTGGTCACTATTTGCCACATGTTCCCCAACCAAAACTTTGAAGACCTGACCGGGCTCATTCCCCAGCACCAGGTCCAGTATAGCCCCCTCTCTAGTTGGGCTGTCCACATATTGTTCCAACGAACCCTCCTGTACACATTTTACAAATGCCTCACCATCGAGAGTCCCTGCCCTCAGCGATTTCCAGTCTATACCAGGGAAATTGAAGTCTCCCACTACAACAACCCTATATTTCCTGCACCTATCCAGTATCTCCTGACATATCCATTCTTCCACTTCCCTTGGGCTGTTGGGGGGCCTGTAGTACACCCCCAACATAGTGACTGCGCCTTTCCTGTTTCTAAGCTCCACCCAGAGTGACTCGCTACACGACTCCTCCGAATTGTCCTCCCTCTGCACCGCTGTAATATGCTCTCCAACCAATACCGCTACTCCCCCACCTCTTTTGGCCCCTCCTCTGTCTCGCCTAAAACACTTGTACCCTGGAATATTCAGCTGCCAGTCCTGTCCCTCTTTCAACCAAGTCTCTGTCACCGCAACCACATCCAAATTCCTCGTGCGCATTAAGGCCCCAAGTTCGTCTGTTTTACCTGCTACGCTCCTTGCATTGAAGTATAAGCACTCCAGACCCCCAGGCTCAGTGAGGTCGTCCTCCCCCAGAGTGCTCTTCTTCTTTGCCAGCCTTGTCCCAGCCCCAAGCTCGTCCCCAGCCACCACACTTATAGACCTAATAGTTTGATCCCCACCCCCCTGCCATACTAGTTTAAACCCCCCCGAACTGCATTAGCAAAGCTCCCAGCCAGGATATTTGTGCCCTTCCAACTTAGTTGTGACCCCTCCCTCTTGTACAGGTGCCATCCTCTCCTGAAAACCTCCCATTGGTCTATGAAAATAAAGCCCTCCCTCCTGGACCAGTCCTTTAGCCAAGCATTCATTTGAACCAACTCCCTATTCTTATCCTCACTGGCACGAGGCATTGGGAGCAGCCCAGAGATGGCCACCCTAGTGACCCTACTTTTTAACCTATTTCCCAACTCCCTGAATTGCTCTCTTAGGACCCCCCTACTCTTCCTATCTACGTCATTTCCACCAATGTGTATAATGACATCCGTTTCTTTATCTTCCCCTTTTAAAATGCCTCCTATCCGCTCGGAGACATCCGTGACCCCAGCACCAGGTAGGCAGACTACCATCCTGGAGTCCCGTTCGCCCCCACAGAATCGCCTGTCTGTCCCTCTAACTGACGCATCCCCCACCACTATCGCTCTCCTAACCCCTCTCTTCCCTTTCCGGGCCACAGAGCCTGACTCTCTTCTTCTCTCTAACGAAAACAACCTCAAGCCCCTCAGCCTTTCCTCATACGATTTTCCCACCATACCAGGCAACATTTTGGTAAATCTCCTCTGCACCCTTTCCAACACGTCCACATCTTTCCTATAATACGGCGACCAGAACTGTACGCAATACTCCAAATGCGGCCACACCAGAGTTTTGTACAGTTGCAGCATGACCTCCTGGCTCCGAAACTCAATCCCTCTACCAATAAAAGCTAACACACCGTACGCCTTCTTAACAACCCTATCAACCTGGGTGCCAACTTTCAGGGATCTATGCACATGGACACCTAGATCCCTCTGTTCATCCACACTACCAAGTATCTTACCATTAGCCCAGTATTCTGTATTCCTGTTACTCCTTCCAAAGTGAATCACCTCACACTTTTCCGCATTAAACTCCATTTGCCACCTCTCAGCCCAGCTCTGCAGCTTATCTATGTCCCTCTGTAACCTGCCACTTCCCTCCGCACTGTCCACAACTCCACCGACTTTAGAGTCATCCGCAAATTTACTAATCCATCCTTCCACGCCCTCATCCAGGTCATTAATAAAAATGACAAACAGCAGTGGCCCCAAAACAGATCCTTGCGGTACACCACTAGTAACTGAACTCCAGGATGAATATTTCCCATCAACCACCACCCTTTGTTTTCTTACAGCTAGCCAATTCCTGATCCAAACCACTTAATCACCCTCAATCCCATGTGTCTGTATTTTCTGCAAAAGCTTACCATGGGGAACCTTATCAAATGCTTTGCTGAAATCCATATACACCACATCAACCGCTTTACCCTCATCCACCTCTTTGGTCACCTTCTCAAAGAACTCAATAAGGTTTGTGAGGCACGGCCTACCCTTCACAAAACCGTGCTGACTATCCCTAATCAAATTATTCCTTTCTAGGTGATTATAAATCCTATCTCTTATAATCCTTTCCAATACTTTGCCCACAACAGAAGTAAGGCTCACCGGTCTATAATTACCAGGGTTGTCCCTACTCCCCTTCTTGAACAAGGGGACAACATTTGCTATCCTCCAGTCTTCTGGCACTGTTCCTGTAGTAAGAAGTTTAACAACACCAGGTTAAAGTCCAACAGGTTTATTTGGTAGCAAAAGTATTTGGTAGCAAAATTTGGTAGCAAAATTTGGTAGCAAAATTTGGTAGCTTTTGCTACCAAATAAACCTGTTGGACTTTAACCTGGTGTTGTTAAACTTCTTACTGTGTTTACCCCAGTCCAACGCCGGCATCTCCACATCATGACTGTTCCTGTAGACAATGACGACACAAAGATCAAAGCCAAAGGCTCTGCAATCTCCTCTCTAGCCTCCCAAAGAATCCTAGGATAAATCCCATCCGGCCCAGGGGACTTATCTATTTTTACCCTTTCCAGAATTGCTAACACCTCCTCCTTATGAACATCAATCCCATCCAGTCCAACAGCCTGCATCTCCGTACTCCCCTCAACAACACTGTCCCTCTCCAGTATGAATACCGACGAAAAATATTCGTTTAGTCCCTCTCCTATCTCTTCAGGCTCCACGCACAACTTCCCACTCCTGCCCTTGACTGGCCCTAATCTTACCCTAGTCATTCTTTTACTCCTGACATACCTATAGAAAGCTTTAGGGGTTTCCTTGATCCTACCTGCCAAAGACTTCTCATGTCCCCTCCTGGCTCTTCTTAACTCTTTCTAGTAGGGAAAGTATTGAAGAAACTTCTGAAGGAGAGTATCCATCTCCACTTGTAGAGGCAAGGCTTTATCAGGGATGGTCAGCATGGCTTCATCACAAGAAGGTCATGCCTAACAAATTTGATTGAATTTTTTGAGGAGGTGACCAGTTGTGTCGACGAGGATAGTGCAGTCGATGTAGTTTATATGGGGCAGCACGGTGGCACAGTGGTTAGCACTGCTGCCTCACAGCACCAGGGACCCGGGTTCGATTCCCGGTTTGGGTCACTGTCTTTGCGGAGTCTGCAAGTTCTCCTCGTGTTTGCATGGGTTTCCTCCGGTGCTCCAGTTTCCTCCCACAGTCCAAAGATGTGCGGGTTAGGTAGATTGGCCATGCTAAATTGCCCCTTAGTGTCAGGGGGACTAGCTAGGGTAAATGAATGGGGTTATGGGGATAGGGCCTGTGTGGGATAGTGGTCGGTGCAGACTCGATGGGTTGAATAGCCTCTCTCCGCACTGTAGGGTTCTATGATTCTATATGGATTTCAGCAAAACCATTTCAGCAAGGTCCCACATGGGAGACTTGTAAAGAAGGTAAATTCACATGGGATACAGGGTAAATTAATAAAGTGGATTCAAAATTGGCTCAGTTGTTGAAGACACAGGTTGATGTCCAGTGGCATATCACAAGGATCTGTGTTGGGTTCCCTGTTATTCGTCATTTATAGAAATGACATTGATGACTGTGTGCGGGGTATGGTTACTAAGTTTGTGGAAGACACAAAGATTGGACGGGTGGTTAACAGTGAGGCTGAGTGTCTTGGGCTACAAGAAGATAAAGACGGAATGGTCAAATGGACAGATTAGTGGCAGGTGGAATTTAATCCTGAAAAGTATGAGGTGATGCACTTTGGAAGGAGTAATTTGACAAGGAAGTATTCAATGAATGGTAGGACGCTAGAAAGTTCTATGGAACAAAGGGAACTTGGCGTGTTTGTCCACAGATCTCTGAAGATGGAAGGGCATGTTAGCAGGGTGGTGAAAAAGGTATGTGGGACACTTGCCTTTATCAATCGAGGCATAGATTACAAAAGCAGGGAAGTCATGTGGAGTTGTTTAGAACTTTGGTGAGGCCACAGTTGGAGTACTGTGTGCAGTTCTGGTCACCACATTATAGGAAGGATGTGATTGCACTGGAGGGGGTGCAGAGGAGATCCACCGGGATGGAACATTTAAGTTCTGAAGGGAGGTTGGGTAGGCTTGGGTTGTTTTCTCTGGAACAGAGAAGGCTGAGGGACAACCTGATTGAGGTGTTCAAGATTGAGAGGCATGGACAGGGTGGATTAGGAGCAGTTGTTCCCTTTAGTTGAAGGGTTAATCACGAGAGGACATAGATTCAAGATGAGGGGCAGGAGGTTTAGGGGGGAATGTGAGGGAAAACCTTTTTACCCAGAGGGTGGTGATGGTCTGGAATGCGCTGCCTGGGAGGGTGGTGGAGGCGGGATGCCTCACATCCTTTAAAAAGTACCTGGGTGAGTACTTGGCACATCATAACATTCAGGGCTATGGGCCAAGTGCTGGCAGATGGGATTAGGTGGGAGTTCAGGTATTTCTGATGTGTTGTTGCAGACCCGATGGGCTGAAGGGCCTCTTCTGCGCTGTATGATTCTATGATACTAAGAGAGGACAAAGCAGTGCCACCGATAGCATCAGCTCGGATCCAGCGGTGGGCGTTATTATTGGCGGCCCACAGCTCTCAGTTGGAGCACTGACCGGGAGGTTGAGTGGCAAATGCAGATGCCTTGAGTAGGCCGCCTTTAACAGACACCCCACCGATGATACCCAAAGTGGAAGAGCCAATGATGACTGAATTTTCTGGATACCCTCCCGGTGACTGCACATAATACATGTCTCTGGACGCAAAAGGGCCCTGTGCTTGCAAAAATGAAGCACTGAGTAATGATAGGGGCAATGGAAAGGCCAGTCCAACCCCAATTCCACCCTTACTGGAGGAGGGGAGAGTAGAAGATGTAATACTACTCTGGGGAGGATGAGTGGTAGTTCTGAGTCAGGGCCGCCGTGCCGTACTGGCTGAATCACATCACGGACACCCAGGGGTGTCCACAATAAAGATGTTACCAGGAGCTATGCTTGGTGGCCCAGGTGCACACGGACATAGTGGCACCAGTGGGTCAGTGGCTACAGTGCCAGCAAAGACAAACGTGGCCACCGGCAGCTCCCCTACAGAATGGTAGTCCATGGGCCTGGCTGCAGGTGGATTATGCAGACCCGTTCATGGCTCGATGCTCTTGGTCAGAACGGACGCCCACTCCAAGGGGCTGGACGGACATAGGGTGAAGTCTGCGAACACGATGATAACAGTAGACACACAGTGGCGACACACGGGATCCCGGAGGTGTCTGCCTCTGACAATGGACTGGCTTTCGCAGCCAGGAGTTCACCCAGCTCATGAAGTTGAATGGGATTCTGGATGGCACCATACCATCCAATATCGAATGGCCTCACAGAGAGAGCAGTCCAGCCTTTAAAAACTGGGTTAAAAAAGCAGCCAGCAGTGTCAATGGACACCAAGCTCTCCCGTTGGTTATTTAGTTAGAGGACAACCTCCAGGCCACAACAGGAATAGCGCCCGCAGAACTGCTTGGGGACAGACAACTCCACACCAGGTTAATTTTGCTCTTCACAAACCTGCAGGGGGAAGGTGGAAAAGCAACCAGAAGTCCACACAAAGGCCACAGCAACAGCAGCCGGGAGAGACACATGGAGAGCAGGGAAAGCATTGGGTAAAGAACAGCAGCCGGGAGAGACACATGGAGAGCAGGGAAAGCATTGGGTAAAGAACAGCAGCCGGGAGAGACACATGGAGAGCAGGGAAAGCATTGGGTAAAGAACAGCAGCCGGGAGAGACACATGGAGAGCAGGGAAAGCATTGGGTAAAGAACAGCAGCCGGGAGAGACACATGGAGAGCAGGGAAAGCATTGGGTAAAGAACAGCAGCCGGGAGAGACACATGGAGAGCAGGGAAAGCATTGGGTAAAGAATTATGCAAATAGTCTCGCGTGGTTACTTGGAACGGTTAAGTCCAGGACAAAATACGCATGGGTGAGGCCATCCTGAATAAACATCCGGACCAAGCACGGGCCTCCAAATCACCTGGAGCCAACACTGTCCAGCGAGCTGAGACCCAAGGAGAGTCGTCCCAGACCGGCCAGATCTGACCCTCTGTGGTCTGTAGTTAGGAGCTTGGAGACTGAAAGGGACGCTGCAAGTGAAGCAGCAGCAACTCCTCTGCTGCCCAAGGAAGGGGCAAACTCAAACTCTGGCACTCGAATCGTGAGAGACGCCTGTTAGATAAACTCCTCCCAAACTGGATGCCGGGTTGGAGGATCTGGACCCAGCGCTGAAGAGCAAGAGATCCATGAGGTGTATGAACCGCCGAGGTTCCTCAGACTTAAGGAGGGGGGGGTATAATGATCTCACCAAGGCACAAGGGGCTGGCCTCTTCGAGTATGAGCTCCCTGATTGAGGCTATAATGACCTGCCCAATCAGGGAGTCTCACTGGTCTATATAACTGGGGAGTGTCAGATCCACTGGCTCTGGATTCAGTCCCTGAAGCACTCCGACTGAAACAGAGTGAGCAAATAAAGGGAACCTGGTGAAGGAACATCAGCCTCTCAGGAGTTATTTCACTTCCCTCCCCCATTCCCCCTTCTCCCCCTCCCTCCCATCTCCCTCCTTCCCACTTTCCCACTCCCCCTCCCCTCTCTCCCCTCCCTCCCCTTCCCCTCCCTCCCCTTCCCCTCCCTCCTCGCTCTCCCCTCCACCTCCCTCCCTTCTCCCTCGCCCCCCCTCCCCACTCCCCCCCAACCTCCTCCCCCATCCCCCACTCCTGCCCCATCCCTCACTCCTCCCCCCCTTCTCCCCCCCACCCCCACTCCGCCCACCTTCTCCCCCCTCCCTCCTCCCCTGCAGTTCCTCGCTCTGCCTCTGGGTGCTGCTCTTGTCCACATTCCGGGAGCAGCGACGTGGATGTTGGAAAGTTTGGGGAAAGTTTGATTGAGAGTTGGTGAGTTTGGGGAGATGTTGGAGACTGCAGCCTGGCTCAGTGACCTGCCGCCTGCCTGAACACCTGGGCCTGGGCCTCAAGCAGTGTGCAGAAGGCTGGCAGGATGGACGGGGCGGTGACTATCATCCTGCTTTCTATGGCAATGTTTGGGGGCTGCTTGCTGCTGGGACTGATCCCTTTAACCATCAGACTGCCCCAGGTAAGAGACTGCTTCCTCACCCCCAAACCCTGTCCCTGTCCCTTTCACTCCTCACCCCCAAACCCTGTCCCTGTCCCTTTCACTCCTCACCCCCAAACCCTGTCCCTGTCCCTTTCACTCCTCACCCCCAAACCCTGTCCCTGTCCCTTTCACTCCGAGCTCAGTGCGAGCCGCTGCGATTACATTCAGGCCGTTTGCTGGAAAGTTGAACTTGTATCAAAGTGCTGCATTGTACAATGCTGCTGTGAACTGTTCCCTCCCTGTAAATAAGCACGTTCCTGTTCACTCAACCCCGCTGCTTAATGAGAAATAGAAACACCCAGACAGACTGGCTCAGACAGACTGATTGTGTCAGACACATTGATGGTCAGACAGACAAAATGCTGTGGGCATTGTCCTGCTATCATTTCTGTTTTGGATATTGAATTCCAATTGGAAGTGAACCTGAGTGTTTGGGAATGTGGATGATATTATCCATCCCTCCCTATCTCCCTCCTAAGTGTGGGAGCCACTTCACACCGGGCAATGCAGCTACATCATCAGGGTACAAGCTTGACAGGTCTGTCACTGTATAACACTGGGGTACAGGTCTGTCACTGTATAACACTGGGGTACAGGTCTGTCACTGTATAACACTGGAGTACAGGCCTGTCATTGTATAACACTGGGGTACAGGTCTGTCACTGTATAACACTGGAGTACAGGCCTGTCATTGTATAACACTGGGGTACAGGTCTGTCATTGTATAACACTGGGGTACAGGTCTGTCACTGTATAACACTGGGGTACAGGTCTGTCACTGTATAACACTGGGGTACAGGTCTGTCACTGTATAACACTGAGGTACAGGTCTGTCACTGTATAACACTGGGGTACAGAGTCTGTCACTGTATAACACTGGGGTACAGGTCTGTCACTGTATAACAATGGGGTACAGGTCTGTCACTGTATAACACTGGGGTACAGGTCTGTCACTGTATAACACTGGAGTACAGGCCTGTCATTGTATAACACTGAGGTACAGGTCTGTCACTGTATAACACTGGGGTACAGGGTCTGTCACTGTATAACACTGGGGTACAGGTCTGTCACTGTATAACACTGGGGTACAGGTCTGTCACTGTATAACACTGGGGTACAGGGTCTGTCACTGTCTAACACTGGGGTACAGGTCTGTCACTGTATAACACTGGGGTACAGATCGGTCACTGTATAACACTGGGGTACAGGTCTGTCACTGTATAACACTGGGGTACAGGGTCTGTCACTGTATAACACTGGGGTACAGGTCTGTCACTGTATAACACTGGGGTACAGATCTGTCACTGTATAACACTGGGGTACAGGGTCTGTCACTGTATAACACTGGGGTACAGTGTCTGTCACTGTATAACACTGAGGTACAGGTCTGTCACTGTATAACACTGGGGTTCAGATCTGTCACTGTATAACACTGGGGTACAGGTCTGTCACTGTATAACACTGGGGTACAGGTCTGTCACTGTATAACACTGGGGTACAGGTCTGTCACTGTATAACACTGGGGTACAGGGTCTGTCACTGTATAACACTGGGGTACAGGTCTGTCACTGTATAACACTGGGGTACAGGGTCTGTCACTGTATAACACTGGGGTACAGGTCTGTCACTGTATAACACTGGGGTACAGGTCTGTCATTGTATAACACTGGGGTACAGGGTCTGTCACTGTATAACACTGGGGTACAGGGTCTGTCAATGTATAACACTGGGGTACAGGTCTGTCACTGTATAACACTGGGGTACAGGTCTGTCACTGTATAACACTGGGGTACAGGTCTGTCACTGTATAACACTGAGGTACAGATCTGTCACTGTATAACACTGGGGTACAGATCTGTCACTGTATAACACTGGGGTACAGATCTGTCACTGTATAACACTGGGGTACAGGGTCTGTCACTGTATAACACTGGGGTACAGGGTCTGTCACTGTATAACACTGGGGTACAGGTCTGTCACTGTATAACACTGAGGTACAGATCTGTCACTGTATAACACTGGGGTACAGGGTCTGTCACTGTATAACACTGGAGTACAGGCCTGTCATTGTATAACACTGGGGTACAGGTCTGTCACTGTATAACACTGGGGTACAGGGTCTGTCACTGTATAACACTGGGGTACAGGTCTGTCACTGTATAACACTGGGGTACAGGTCTGTCACTGTATAACACTGGAGTACAGAGTCTGTCACTGTATAACACTGGAGTACAGGCCTGTCATTGTATAACACTGGGGTACAGGTCTGTCACTGTATAACACTGGGGTACAGGTCTGTCACTGTATAACACTGAGGTACAGATCTGTCACTGTATAACACTGGGGTACAGAGTCTGTCACTGTATAACACTGGGGTACAGATCTGTCACTGTATAACACTGGGGTACAGAGTCTGTCACTGTATAACACTGGGGTACAGGTCTGTCACTGTATAACACTGAGGTACAGATCTGTCACTGTATAACACTGGGGTACAGAGTCTGTCACTGTATAACACTGGGGTACAGGTCTGTCACTGTATAACACTGGGGTACAGGTCTGTCACTGTATAACACTGGGGTACAGGGTCTGTCACTGTATAACACTGGGGTACAGGTCTGTCACTGTATAACACTGGGGTACAGGTCTGTCACTGTATAACACTGGAGTACAGAGTCTGTCACTGTATAACACTGGAGTACAGGCCTGTCATTGTATAACACTGGGGTACAGGGTCTGTCACTGTATAACACTGGGGTACAGGTCTGTCACTGTATAACACTGAGGTACAGATCTGTCACTGTATAACACTGGGGTACAGGGTCTGTCACTGTATAACACTGGGGTACAGATCTGTCACTGTATAACACTGGGGTACAGGGTCTGTCACTGTATAACACTGGGGTACAGAGTCCGTCACTGTATAACACTGAGGTACAGATCTGTCACTGTATAACACTGGGGTACAGAGTCCGTCACTGTATAACACTGGAGTACAGGCCTGTCACTGTATAACACTGGGGTACAGATCTGTCACTGTATAACACTGGGGTACAGGTCTGTCACTGTATAACACTGGGGTACAGGGTCTGTCACTGTATAACACTGGGGTACAGAGTCTGTCACTGTATAACACTGAGGTACAGATCTGTCACTGTATAACACTGGGGTACAGAGTCCGTCACTGTATAACACTGGAGTACAGGCCTGTCACTGTATAACACTGGGGTACAGATCTGTCACTGTATAACACTGGGGTACAGATCTGTCACTGTATAACACTGGGGTACAGGCCTGTCATTGTATAACACTGGGGTACAGGTCTGTCACTGTATAACACTGGGGTACAGGTCTGTCACTGTATAACACTGGGGTACAGGTCTGTCACTGTATAACACTGGAGTACAGGCCTGTCACTGTATAACACTGGGGTACAGGTCTGTCACTGTATAACACTGGAGTACAGGCCTGTCACTGTATAACACTGGGGTACAGGTCTGTCACTGTATAACACTGGAGTACAGGCCTGTCACTGTATAACACTGGGGTACAGGTCTGTCACTGTATAACACTGGGGTACAGGTCTGTCACTGTATAACACTGGGGTACAGGGTCTGTCACTGTATAACACTGGAGTACAGGTCTGTCACTGTATAACACTGGGGTACAGATCTGTCACTGTATAACACTGGGGTACAGGTCTGTCACTGTATAACACTGGGGTACAGGTCTGTCACTGTATAACACTGGAGTACAGGCCTGTCATTGTATAACACTGGAGTACAGGTCTGTCACTGTATAACACTGGGGTACAGGGTCTGTCACTGTATAACACTGGGGTACAGGTCTGTCACTGTATAACACTGGAGTACAGGCCTGTCACTGTATAACACTGGGGTACAGGTCTGTCACTGTATAACACTGGGGTACAGGTCTGTCACTGTATAACACTGGAGTACAGGCCTGTCACTGTATAACACTGGAGTACAGATCTGTCACTGTATAACACTGGGGTACAGGTCTGTCACTGTATAACACTGGGGTACAGGTCTGTCACTGTATAACACTGGGGTACAGATCTGTCACTGTATAACACTGGGGTACAGGTCTGTCACTGTATAACACTGGGGTACAGGTCTGTCACTGTATAACACTGGGGTACAGGTCTGTCACTGTATAACACTGGGGTACAGGTCTGACACTGTATAACACTGGAGTACAGGCCTGTCACTGTATAACACGAGTACAGATCTGTCACTGTATAACACTGGAGTACAGGGTCTGTCACTGTATAACACTGGAGTACAGGCCTGTCACTGTATAACACTGGGGTACAGATCTGTCACTGTATAACACTGGAGTACAGGGTCTGTCACTGTATAACACTGGAGTACAGGCCTGTCACTGTATAACACTGGAGTACAGATCTGTCATTGTATAACACTGGAGTACAGGCCTGTCACTGTATAACACTGGGGTACAGATCTGTCACTGTATAACACTGGGGTACAGGTCTGTCACTGTATAACACTGAGGTACAGGGTCTGTCACTGTATAACACTGGGGTACAGATCTGTCACTGTATAACACTGGGGTACAGGTCTGTCACTGTATAACACTGAGGTACAGGGTCTGTCACTGTATAACACTGGGGTACAGGTCTGTCACTGTATAACACTGGGGTACAGGGTCTGTCACTGTATAACACTGGGGTACAGGTCTGTCACTGTATAACACTGAGGTACAGTGTCTGTCACTGTATAACACTGGGGTACAGGGTCTGTCACTGTATAACACTGAGGTACAGGGTCTGTCACTGTATAACACTGGGGTACAGGTCTGTCACTGTATAACACTGGGGTACAGGTCTGTCACTGTATAACACTGGGGTACAGGTCTGTCACTGTATAACACTGGGGTACAGGTCTGTCACTGTATAACACTGGGGTACAGGTCTGTCACTGTATAACACTGGGGTACAGGTCTGTCACTGTATAACACTGGGGTACAGGTCTGTCACTGTATAACACTGGGGTACAGGTCTGTCACTGTATAACACTGAGGTACAGGTCTGTCACTGTATAACACTGGGGTACAGGGTCTGTCACTGTATAACACTGGGGTACAGGTCTGTCACTGTATAACACTGGAGTACAGGCCTGTCACTGTATAACACTGAGGTACAGGTCTGTCACTGTATAACACTGAGGTACAGGTCTGTCACTGTATAACACTGGGGTACAGGGTCTGTCACTGTACAACACTGGGGTACAGGTCTGTCACTGTATAACACTGGAGTACAGGCCTGTCATTGTATAACACTGAGGTACAGGTCTGTCACTGTATAACACTGGGGTACAGGGTCTGTCACTGTATAACACTGGAGTACAGGCCTGTCATTGTATAACACTGGGGTACAGGGTCTGTCACTGTATAACACTGGGGTACAGATCTGTCACTGTATAACACTGGGGTACAGGGTCTGTCACTGTATAACACTGGAGTACAGGTCTGTCACTGTATAACACTGGGGTACAGGTCTGTCACTGTATAACACTGGGGTACAGGTCTGTCATTGTATAACACTGGAGTACAGGCCTGTCATTGTATAACACTGGGGTACAGGGTCTGTCACTGTATAACACTGGGGTACAGATCTGTCACTGTATAACACTGGGGTACAGGGTCTGTCACTGTATAACACTGGAGTACAGGTCTGTCACTGTATAACACTGGAGTACAGGCCTGTCATTGTATCACACTGGGGTACAGGGTCTGTCACTGTATAACACTGGAGTACAGGCCTGTCATTGTATAACACTGGGGTACAGGTCTGTCACTGTATAACACTGGGGTACAGGGTCTGTCACTGTATAACACTGGGGTACAGGTCTGTCACTGTATAACACTGGGGTACAGGCCTGTCATTGTATAACACTGAGGTACAGGTCTGTCACTGATTAACACTGGGGTACAGGGTCTGTCACTGTATAACACTGGAGTACAGGCCTGTCACTGTATAACACTGGGGTACAGGTCTGTCACTGTATAACACTGGGGTACAGGTCTGTCACTGTATAACACTGGAGTACAGGCCTGTCACTGTATAACACTGGGGTACAGAGTCTGTCACTGTATAACACTGGGGTACAGGTCTGTCACTGTATAACACTGAGGTACAGGTCTGTCACTGTATAACACTGGGGTACAGGTCTGTCACTGTATAACACTGAGGTACAGGTCTGTCACTGTATAACACTGGGGTACAGGTCTGTCACTGTATAACACTGGAGTACAGGCCTGTCACTGTATAACACTGGGGGACAGAGTCTGTCACTGTATAACACTGGGGTACAGGTCTGTCACTGTATAACACTGGAGTACAGGCCTGTCACTGTATAACACTGAGGTACAGGTCTGTCACTGTATAACACTGGGGTACAGGTCTGTCACTGTATAACACTGGAGTACAGGCCTGTCACTGTATAACACTGGGGTACAGGGTCTGTCATTGTATAGCACTGAGGTACAGGTCTGTCACTGTATAACACTGGGGTACAGGGTCTGTCACTGTATAACACTGGGGTACAGGTCTGTCACTGTATAACACTGGGGTACAGGGTCTGTCATTGTATAACACTGGGGTACAGGGTCTGTCATTGTATAACACTGGGGTACAGGTCTGTCACTGTATAACACTGGGGTACAGGGTCTGTCACTGTATAACACTGGGGTACAGGGTCTGTCACTGTACCCCAGTGTTATACAGTGACAGACCCTGTACCCCAGTGTTATACAGTGACAGACCTGTACCCCAGTGTTATACAATGACAGACCCTGTACCCCAGTGTTATACAATGACAGACCCTGTACCCCAGTGTTATACAGTGACAGACCTGTACCCCAGTGTTATACAGTGACAGACCCTGTACCCCAGTGTTATACAGTGACAGACCTGTACCTCAGTGCTATACAATGACAGACCCTGTACCCCAGTGTTATACAGTGACAGGCCTGTACTCCAGTGTTATACAGTGACAGACCTGTACCCCAGTGTTATACAGTGACAGACCTGTACCTCAGTGTTATACAGTGACAGGCCTGTACTCCAGTGTTATACAGTGACAGACCTGTACCCCAGTGTTATACAGTGACAGACTCTGTCCCCCAGTGTTATACAGTGACAGGCCTGTACTCCAGTGTTATACAGTGACAGACCTGTACCCCAGTGTTATACAGTGACAGACCTGTACCTCAGTGTTATACAGTGACAGACCTGTACCCCAGTGTTATACAGTGACAGACCTGTACCTCAGTGTTATACAGTGACAGACCTGTACCCCAGTGTTATACAGTGACAGACTCTGTACCCCAGTGTTATACAGTGACAGGCCTGTACTCCAGTGTTATACAGTGACAGACCTGTACCCCAGTGTTATACAGTGACAGACCTGTACCCCAGTGTTATACAGTGACAGGCCTGTACTCCAGTGTTATACAGTGACAGACCCTGTACCCCAGTGTTAATCAGTGACAGACCTGTACCTCAGTGTTATACAATGACAGGCCTGTACCCCAGTGTTATACAGTGACAGACCTGTACCCCAGTGTTATACAGTGACAGACCCTGTACCCCAGTGTTATACAGTGACAGACCTGTACCCCAGTGTTATACAATGACAGGCCTGTACTCCAGTGTTATACAGTGACAGACCCTGTACCCCAGTGTGATACAATGACAGGCCTGTACTCCAGTGTTATACAGTGACAGACCTGTACTCCAGTGTTATACAGTGACAGACCCTGTACCCCAGTGTTATACAGTGACAGATCTGTACCCCAGTGTTATACAGTGACAGACCCTGTACCCCAGTGTTATACAATGACAGGCCTGTACTCCAGTGTTATACAATGACAGACCTGTACCCCAGTGTTATACAGTGACAGACCTGTACCCCAGTGTTATACAGTGACAGACCTGTACTCCAGTGTTATACAGTGACAGACCCTGTACCCCAGTGTTATACAGTGACAGATCTGTACCCCAGTGTTATACAGTGACAGACCCTGTACCCCAGTGTTATACAATGACAGGCCTGTACTCCAGTGTTATACAGTGACAGACCCTGTACCCCAGTGTTATACAGTGACAGACCTGTACCTCAGTGTTATACAATGACAGGCCTGTACTCCAGTGTTATACAGTGACAG
The DNA here is from genome assembly GCF_964213995.1 of Mustelus asterias. NCBI lineage: Eukaryota > Metazoa > Chordata > Chondrichthyes > Carcharhiniformes > Triakidae > Mustelus > Mustelus asterias. The sequence goes on from NW_027593046.1 coordinate 36,849, forward strand.
ACCTGTACCCCAGTGTTGTACAGTGACAGACCCTGTACCCCAGTGTTATACAGTGACAGACCTGTACCTCAGTGTTATACAGTGACAGACCTGTACCTCAGTGTTATACAGTGACAGGCCTGTACTCCAGTGTTATACAGTGACAGACCTGTACCCCAGTGTTATACAGTGACAGACCCTGTACCCCAGTGTTATACAGTGACAGACCTGTACCTCAGTGTTATACAGTGACAGACCTGTACCCCAGTGTTATACAGTGACAGACCTGTACCCCAGTGTTATACAGTGACAGACCTGTACCCCAGTGTTATACAGTGACAGACCTGTACCCCAGTGTTATACAGTGACAGACCTGTACCCCAGTGTTATACAGTGACAGACCTGTACCCCAGTGTTATACAGTGACAGACCTGTACCCCAGTGTTATACAGTGACAGACCTGTACCCCAGTGTTATACAGTGACAGACCTGTACCTCAGTGTTATACAGTGACAGACCCTGTACCCCAGTGTTATACAGTGACAGACACTGTACCTCAGTGTTATACAGTGACAGACCTGTACCCCAGTGTTATACAGTGACAGACCCTGTACCCCAGTGTTATACAGTGACAGACCTGTACCCCAGTGTTATACAGTGACAGACCCTGTACCTCAGTGTTATACAGTGACAGACCTGTACCCCAGTGTTATACAGTGACAGATCTGTACCCCAGTGTTATACAGTGACAGACCCTGTACCTCAGTGTTATACAGTGACAGACCCTGTACCCCAGTGTTATACAGTGACAGATCTGTACCCCAGTGTTATACAGTGACAGGCCTGTACTCCAGTGTTATACAATGACAGATCTGTACTCCAGTGTTATACAGTGACAGGCCTGTACTCCAGTGTTATACAGTGACAGACCCTGTACTCCAGTGTTATACAGTGACAGATCTGTACCCCAGTGTTATACAGTGACAGGCCTGTACTCCAGTGTTATACAGTGACAGACCCTGTACTCCAGTGTTATACAGTGACAGATCTGTACTCGTGTTATACAGTGACAGGCCTGTACTCCAGTGTTATACAGTGTCAGACCTGTACCCCAGTGTTATACAGTGACAGACCTGTACCCCAGTGTTATACAGTGACAGACCTGTACCCCAGTGTTATACAGTGACAGACCTGTACCCCAGTGTTATACAGTGACAGATCTGTACCCCAGTGTTATACAGTGACAGACCTGTACCCCAGTGTTATACAGTGACAGACCTGTACCCCAGTGTTATACAGTGACAGATCTGTACTCCAGTGTTATACAGTGACAGGCCTGTACTCCAGTGTTATACAGTGACAGACCTGTACCCCAGTGTTATACAGTGACAGACCTGTACCCCAGTGTTATACAGTGACAGGCCTGTACTCCAGTGTTATACAGTGACAGACCTGTACCCCAGTGTTATACAGTGACAGACCCTGTACCCCAGTGTTATACAGTGACAGACCTGTACTCCAGTGTTATACAATGACAGGCCTGTACTCCAGTGTTATACAGTGACAGACCTGTACCCCAGTGTTATACAGTGACAGACCTGTACCCCAGTGTTATACAGTGACAGATCTGTACCCCAGTGTTATACAGTGACAGACCTGTACTCCAGTGTTATACAGTGACAGACCCTGTACCCCAGTGTTATACAGTGACAGACCTGTACCCCAGTGTTATACAGTGACAGACCTGTACCCCAGTGTTATACAGTGACAGGCCTGTACTCCAGTGTTATACAGTGACAGACCTGTACCCCAGTGTTATACAGTGACAGGCCTGTACTCCAGTGTTATACAGTGACAGACCTGTACCCCAGTGTTATACAGTGACAGGCCTGTACTCCAGTGTTATACAGTGACAGACCTGTACCCCAGTGTTATACAGTGACAGACCTGTACCCCAGTGTTATACAGTGACAGACCTGTACCCCAGTGTTATACAGTGACAGGACCTGTACCCCAGTGTTATACAGTGACAGATCTGTACCCCAGTGTTATACAGTGACAGATCTGTACCCCAGTGTTATACAGTGACAGGCCTGTACTCCAGTGTTATACAGTGACGGACTCTGTACCCCAGTGTTATACAGTGACAGATCTGTACCTCAGTGTTATACAGTGACAGACTCTGTACCCCAGTGTTATACAGTGACAGACCCTGTACCCCAGTGTTATACAGTGACAGACCTGTACCCCAGTGTTATACAGTGACAGATCTGTACCCCAGTGTTATACAGTGACAGGCCTGTACTCCAGTGTTATACAGTGACAGGACTCTGTACCCCAGTGTTATACAGTGACAGATCCTGTACCTCAGTGTTATACAGTGACGGACTCTGTACCCCAGTGTTATACAGTGACAGACCCTGTACCCCAGTGTTATACAGTGACAGATCCTGTACCCCAGTGTTATACAGTGACAGACCCTGTACCCCAGTGTTATACAGTGACAGATCTGTACCTCAGTGTTATACAGTGACAGACCTGTACCCCAGTGTTATACAGTGACAGACCCTGTACCCCAGTGTTATACAGTGACAGGACTCTGTACTCCAGTGTTATACAGTGACAGACTCTGTACTCCAGTGTTATACAGTGACAGACCTGTACCCCAGTGTTATACAGTGACAGACCTGTACCCCAGTGTTATACAGTGACAGACCCTGTACCCCAGTGTTATACAGTGACAGACTCTGTACCCCAGTGTTATACAGTGACAGACCTGTACCCCAGTGTTATACAGTGACAGACCTCTGTACCCCAGTGTTATACAGTGACAGATCTGTACCTCAGTGTTATACAGTGACAGACCTGTACCCCAGTGTTATACAGTGACAGACTCTGTACCCCAGTGTTATACAGTGACAGATCTGTACCCCAGTGTTATACAGTGACAGACTCTGTACCCCAGTGTTATACAGTGACAGATCTGTACCTCAGTGTTATACAGTGACAGACCTGTACCCCAGTGTTATAC
>NW_027593047.1:0-39844 GCF_964213995.1 Mustelus asterias
CCCCATCCCAAACCTCATCAACAACACCTTCCCCATCCCAAACCCCATCAACAACACCTTCCCCATCCCAAACCCCATCAACAACACCTTCCCCACCCCAAACCCCATCAACACCTCCCCCACCCCAAACCCCATCAACACCTCCCCCACCCCAAACCCCATCAACACCTTCCCCACCCCAAACCCCATCAACACCTTCCCCATCCCAAACCCCATCAACAACACCTTCCCCACCCCAAACCCCATCAACACCTCCCCCACCCCAAACCCCATCAACACCTTCCCCACCCCAAACCCCATCAACACCTTCCCCACCCCAAACCCCATCAAAACCTTCCCCACCCCAAACCCCATCAAAACCTTCCCCACCCCAAACCCCATCAACACCTTCCCCACCCCAAACCCCATCAAAACCTTCCCCACCCCAAACCCCATCAACACCTTCCCCACCCCAAACCCCATCAAAACCTTCCCCACCCCAAACCCCATCAACACCTTCCCCACCCCAAACCCCATCAACACCTTCCCCACCCCAAACCCCATCAACACCTTCCCCACCCCAAACCCCATCAACACCTTCCCCATCCCAAACCCCATCAACACCTTCCCCATCCCAAACCCCATCAACACCACCTTCCCCATCCCAAACCCCATCAACACCTTCCCCATCCCAAACCCCATCAACACCTTCCCCACCCCAAACCCCATCAACACCTTCCCCATCCCAAACGCCATCAACACCACCTTCCCCATCCCAAACGCCATCAACACTTTCCCCATCCCAAACCCCATCAACACCTTCCCCACCCCAAACCCCATCAACACCTTCCCCATCCCAAACGCCATCAACACCACCTTCCCCATCCCAAACGCCATCAACACTTTCCCCACCCCAAACCCCATCAACACCTTCTCCACCCCAAACCCCATCAACACCACCTTCCCCATCCCAAACCCCATCAACAACACCTTCCCCATCCCAAACCCCATCAACAACACCATCCCCATCCCAAACCCCATCAACAACACCTTCCCCACCCCAAACCCCATCAACACCTCCCCCACCCCAAACCCCATCAACACCTCCCCCACCCCAAACCCCATCAACACCTTCCCCACCCCAAACCCCATCAACACCTTCCCCATCCCAAACCCCATCAACAACACCTTCCCCACCCCAAACCCCATCAACACCTCCCCACCCCAAACCCCATCAACACCTTCCCCACCCCAAACCCCATCAACATCTTCCCCACCCCAAACCCCATCAACACCACCTTCCCCATCCCAAACCCCATCAACACCTTCCCCATCCCAAACCCCATCAACACCACCTTCCCCACCCCAAACCCCATCAACACCACCTTCCCCACCCCAAACCCCATCAACACCACCCCCATCCCAAACCCCATCAACACCACCTTCCCCATCCCAAACCCCATCAACAACACCTTCCCCACCCCAAACCCCATCAACAACACCTTCCCCACCCCAAACCCCATCAACACCTTCCCCACCCCAAACCCCATCAACACCTTCCCCATCCCAAACCCCATCAACACCCTCCCCACCCCAAACCCCATCAACACCTTCCCCATCCCAAAACCCATCAACAACACCTTCCCCACCCCAAACCCCATCAACACCTTCCCCATCCCAAACCCCATCAACAACACCTTCCCCGTCCCAAACCCATCAACAACACCTTCCCCGTCCCAAACCCCATCAACACCTTCCCCACCCCAAACCGCATCAACAACACCTTCCCCACCCCAAACCCCATCAACAACACCTTCCCCACCCCAAACCCCATCAACACCTACCCCACCCCAAACGCCATCAACACCACCCCCATCCCAAACCCCATCAACACCACCTTTCCCACCCCAAACCCCATCAACACCACCTTCCCCACCCCAAACCCCATCAACACCTTCCCATCCCAAACCCCATCAACACCTTCCCCATCCCAAACCGCATCAACACCACCTTCCACATCCCAAACCCCATCAACACCTTCCCCACCCCAAACCGCATCAACACCACCTTCCCCGTCCCAAACCCCATCAACACCACCTTCCCCGTCCCAAAACCAATCAACAACACCTTCCCCATCCCAAACCCCATCAACACCTTCCCCACCCCAAACCCCATCAACAACACCTTCCCCATCCCAAACCCCATCAACACCTTCCCCACCCCAAACCCCATTAACAACACCTTCCCCACCCCAAACCCCATCAACACCTTCCCCACCCCAAACCCCATCAACACCTTCCCCACCCCAAACCCCATCAACAACACCTTCCCCATCCCAAACCCCATCAACACCTTCCCCACCCCAAACCCCATCAAAAACACCTTCCCCATCCCAAACCCCATCAACACCACCTTCCCCATCCCAAACCCCATCAACACCTTCCCCACCCCAAACCCCATCAAAACCTTCCCCACCCCAAACCCCATCAACACCTTCCCCACCCCAAACCCCATCAACACCTTCCCCACCCCAAACCCCATCAACACCACCTTCCCCACCCCAAACCCCATCAACACCACCTTCCCCGTCCCAAACCCCATCAACACCACCTTCCCCATCCCAAACACCATCAACACCTTCCCCACCCCAAACTCCATCAACAACACCTTCCCCATCCCAAACCCCATCAACACCACCTTCCCCAACCCAAATCCCATCAACACCACCTTCCCTACCTCAAACCCCATCAACACCACCTCCCCCACCCCAAACCCCATCAACACCTTCCCCATCCCAAACCCCATCAACACCTTCCCCATCCCAAACCCCATCAACACCTTCCCCATCCCAAACCCCATCAACACCTTTCCCACCCCAAACCCCAACAACACCTTCCCTACCCCAAACCCCATCAACACCTTCCCCACCCCAAACCCCATCAACAACACCTTCCCCACCCCAAACCCCATCAACAACACCTTCCCCATCCCAAACCCCATCAACACCACCTTCCCCATCCCAAACCCCATCAACACCACCTTCCCCATCCCAAGCCCCATCAACAACACCTTCCCCATCCCAAACCCCATCAACACCTTCCCCATCCCAAACCCCATCAACACCTCCCCCACCCCAAACCCCATCAACACCACCTTCCCCGTCCCAAACCCCATCAACGCCTTCCCCATTCCAAACCCCATCAACACCACCTTCCCCACCCCAAACCCCATTAACACCACTTTCCCCACCCCAAACCCCATCAACACCTTCCCCACCCCAAACCCCATCAACACCACCTTCTCCACCCCAAACCCCATCAACACCACCTTCCCTATCCCAAACCCCATCAACAACACCTTCCCCACCCCAAACCCCATCAAAAACACCTTCCCCATCCCAAACCCCATCAACACCTTCCCCATCCCAAACCCCATCAACACCTTCCCCACCCCAAACCCCATCAACACCACCTTCCCCATTCCAAACCCCATCAACACCTCCCCCACCCCAAACCCCATCAACACCACCTTCCCCGTCCCAAACCCCATCAACACCACCTTCCCCGTCCCAAACCCCATCAACACCACCTTCCCCATCCCAAACCCCATCAACACCACCTTCCCCATCCCAAACCCCATCAACACCTCCCCCACCCCAAACCCCATCAACACCACCTTCCCCGTCCCAAACCCCATCAACACCACCTTCCCCATCCCAAACCCCATCAACACCACCTTCCCCGTCCCAAACCCCATCAACACCACCTTCCCCACCCCAAACCCCATCAACACCACCTTCCCCGTCCCAAACCCCATCAACACCACCTTCCCCATCCCAAACCCCATCAACACCACCTTCCCCGTCCCAAACCCCATCAACACCACCTTCCCCACCCCAAACCCCATCAACAACACCTTCCCCGCCCCAAACCCCATCAACACCTTCCCCATCCCAAACCCCATCAACACCACCTTCCCCATCCCAAACCCCATCAACACCACCTTCCCCACCTCAAACCCCATCAACACCACCTTCCCCGTCCCAAACCCCATCAACAACACCTTCCCCATCCCAAACCCCATCAACACCTTCCCCACCCCAAACCCCATCAACAACACCTTCCCCATCCCAAACCCCATCAACACCACCTTCCCCATCCCAAACCCCATCAACACCACCTTCCCCGTCCCAAACCCCATCAACACCACCTTCCCCACCCCAAACCCCATCAACAACACCTTCCCCGCCCCAAACCCCATCAACACCTTCCCCATCCCAAACCCCATCAACACCACCTTCCCCATCCCAAACCCCATCAACACCACCTTCCCCACCTCAAACCCCATCAACACCACCTTCCCCGTCCCAAACCCCATCAACAACACCTTCCCCATCCCAAACCCCATCAACACCTTCCCCACCCCAAACCCCATCAACAACACCTTCCCCATCCCAAACCCCATCAACACCTCCCCCACCCCAAACCCCATCAACACCACCTTCCCCGTCCCAAGCCCCATCAACACCTTCCCCATCCCAAACCCCATCAACACCTTCCCCATCCCAAACCCCAACAACACCTTCCCCATCCCAAACCCCATCAACACCACCTTCCCCACCCCAAACCCCATCAACAACACCTTCCCCGCCCCAAACCCCATCAACACCTTCCCCATCCCAAACCCCATCAACACCTTCTCCATTTCTTAAAACAGTGACATATTCCTGAGCTATTTTGGCAAAAACACATCAGATATCTGGATCCTGGTTGGTGTTATTTAAGTTGCTTAATTAGGAGTTCCATGAGCTGCGATTGATAATGACGTGCCGAGATTGTGAATTGAATGCCGTGAACAGTAATCTTCATCATCAGGTTCCAGGCTAAAATTATCCAAACACTTTCCTTTCTGCAGCTCATGCAGATATAATGAAGTGTTTCCAGCAGCCAGCACTTACTCACACATTGGCTGGTATCTGATATTCAGATTGTTCACATTGCTGAAAATAGATTGTTGGAAATGTTAATTAGTACACACAGGCCAAGATGGCACTATGGGGTGGCACGGTGGCACTGCGTCAGCACTGCTGCCTCACAGCGCCAGGGACCCAGGTTCGATTCCAGCCTCGGGTCACTGTCTGTGTGGAGTTTGCACATTCTCCCCATGTCTGCATGGATTTCCTCCGGGTGCTCCAGTTTCCTCCCACAGTCCAAAGGTGTGCAGATTAGGTTGATTGGCCGTGTTAAATTGCCCCTTAGTGTCAGGGGGATTATTGGATAAATACGTGAGGATTTGGGGATAGGGCCTGGGTGGGATCGTTGTCAGTAGAGGCTCGATAAGCCGAATGGCCTCATTCTGCACAGTAGGGATTCTATGATTAGCACAGGGAAACTGGCACCATCCTTCACAAACCCTGCAGCAGTTTCACTCCCCGCTCTTTCCCCAGTATACAATCAACATTAGATACTGAGCTGCTTCACGATGCGGAAAGTTTGCTTACTGCCCAGAACCCCACAGAACTTCACAAACACTCAGCTCTGGACCAACCGTTATTGGATTGATAAAAGACCAACACTTTCACCTGCATTTCTGGATATTCACAGCATCGATGAGGCATTCTGTTGATTTAAATTGGATAATTACCTTTTATAAGTCTGCTTAAATTCTATTTTATGTTCTGTTATGAGACGTATTATACAAAAGTGCTGCCACCTTCCAATCACTCATCCACACCCATCCTTAAACCACAGCCTATAGATCGACAGGCACTGACCCGGCACCTATAGAACATCAGGCACTGACCCGTCACCTATAGATCGACAGGCACTGACCCGTCACCTATAGAACGTCACACACTGACCCGTCACCTATAGAACGACAGGCACTGACCCGTCACCTATAGAACGTCACACACTGACCCGTCACCTATAGAACGACAGGCACTGACCCGTCACCTATAGAACGACAGGCACTGACCCATCACCTATAGAACGACACACACTAACCCGTCACCTATAGAATGACAGGCACTGACCCATCACCTATAGAACGACACACACTGACCCATCACCTATAGAACGACAGGCACTGACCCATCACCTATAGAACGACAGGCACTGACTCGTCACCTATAGAACGTCACACACTGACCCGTCACCTATAGATCGACAGGCACTGACCCGTCACCTATAGAACGTCACACACTGACCCGTCACCTATAGAACGTCACACACTGACCCATCACCTACAGAACGTCACACACTGACCCATCACCTATAGAACGACACACACTGACCCGTCACCTATAGAACGTCACACACTGACCCGTCACCTATAGAACGTCACACACTGACCCGTCACCTATAGAACGTCACACACTGACCCGTCACCTATAGAACGTCACACACTGACCCGTCACCTATAGAACGTCACACACTGACCCGTCACCTATAGAACGTCACACACTGACCCGTCACCTATAGAACGTCACACACTGACTCGTCACCTATAGAACGTCACACACTGACCCATCACCTATAGAACGACAGGCACTGACCCGTCACCTATAGAACGACAGGCACTGACCCGTCACCTATAGAACGACAGGCACTGACCCGTCACCTATAGAACGACAGGCACTGACCCATCACCTATAGAACGACAGGCACTGACCCATCACCTATAGAACGTCACACACTGACCCGTCATCTATAGAACGACAGGCACTGACCCATCACCTATAGAACGTCACACACTGACCCGTCACCTATAGAACGACAGGCACTGACCCGTCACCTATAGAACGTCACACACTGACCCGTCACCTATAGAACGACAGGCACTGGCCTATCACCTATAGAACGACACACACTAACCCGTCACCTATAGAATGACAGGCACTGACCCATCACCTATAGAACGACACACACTGACCCATCACCTATAGAACGACAGGCACTGACCCATCACCTATAGAACGACAGGCACTGACTCGTCACCTATAGAACGTCACACACTGACCCGTCACCTATAGATCGACAGGCACTGACCCGTCACCTATAGAACGTCACACACTGACCCGTCACCTATAGAACGTCACACACTGACCCATCACCTACAGAACATCACACACTGACCCATCACCTATAGAACGACACACACTGACCCGTCACCTATAGAACGTCACACACTGACCCGTCACCTATAGAACGTCACACACTGACCCGTCACCTATAGAACGTCACACACTGACCCGTCACCTATAGAACGTCACACACTGACCCGTCACCTATAGAACGTCACACACTGACCCGTCACCTATAGAACGTCACACACTGACCCGTCACCTATAGAACGTCACACACTGACTCGTCACCTATAGAACGTCACACACTGACCCATCACCTATAGAACGACAGGCACTGACCCGTCACCTATAGAACGACAGGCACTGACCCGTCACCTATAGAACGACAGGCACTGACCCATCACCTATAGAACAACAGGCACTGACCCATCACCTATAGAACGACAGGCACTGACCCATCACCTATAGAACGTCACACACTGACCCGTCATCTATAGAACGACAGGCACTGACCCATCACCTATAGAACGTCACACACTGACCCGTCACCTATAGAACGACAGGCACTGACCCGTCACCTATAGAACGTCACACACTGACCCGTCACCTATAGAACGACAGGCACTGGCCCATCACCTATAGAACGTCACACACTGACCCGTCACCTATAGAACGACAGGCACTGGCCCATCACCTATAGAACGTCACACACTGACCCGTCACCTATAGAACGACAGGCACTGACCCGTCACCTATAGAACGTCACACACTGACCCGTCACCTATAGAATGACAGGCACTGACCCATCACCTATAGAACGTCACACACTGACCCGTCACCTATAGAACGACAGGCACTGACCCGTCACCTATAGAACGTCACACACTGACCCGTCACCTATAGAACGTCACACACTGACCCGTCACCTATAGAACGACAGGCACTGACCCGTCACCTATAGAACGTCACACACTGACCCGTCACCTATAGAACGACAGGCACTGACCCATCACCTATAGAACGACAGGCACTGACCCGTCACCTATAGAACGTCACACACTGACCCATCACCTATAGAACGACAGGCACTGACCCGTCACCTATAGAACGACACACACTGACCCGTCACCTATAGAACGACAGGCACTGACCCGTCACCTATAGAACGTCACACACTGACCCGTCACCTATAGAACGACAGGCACTGACCCATCACCTATAGAACGACACACACTGACCCATCACCTATAGAACGACAGGCACTGACCCATCAACTATAGAACGTCACACACTGACCCGTCACCTATATAACGACAGGCACTGACCCGTCACCTATATAACGACAGGCACTGACCCGTCACCTATAGAACGTCACACACTGACCCGTCACCTATAGAACGACAGGCACTGACCCATCACCTATAGAACGACACACACTGACCCGTCACCTATAGAACGACAGGCACTGACCCGTCACCTATAGAACATCACACACTGACCCATCAACTATAGAACGACACACACTGACCCGTCACCTATAGAACATCACACACTGACCCATCGACTATAGAACGTCACACACTGACCCGTCACCTATAGAACGACAGGCACTGACCCGTCACCTATAGAACGACACACACTGACCCATCGACTATAGAACGTCACACACTGACCCGTCACCTATAGAACGACAGGCACTGACCCGTCACCTATAGAACGTCTCACACTGACCCGTCACCTATAGAACGACAGGCACTGACCCATCACCTATAGAACGTCACACACTGACCCGTCACCTATAGAACGACAGGCACTGACCCGTCACCTATAGAACGTCACACACTGACCCGTCACCTATAGAACGACACACACTGACCCATCACCTATAGAACATCACACACTGACCCGTCACCTATAGAACGTCACACACTGACCCGTCACCTATAGAACATCACACACTGACCCGTCACCTATAGAACGACAGGCACTGACCCATCACCTATAGAACGACACACACTGACCCATCACCTATAGAACATCACACACTGACCCGTCACCTATAGAACGTCACACACTGACCCGTCACCTATAGAACGTCACACACTGACCCGTCACCTATAGAACGACAGGCACTGACCCGTCACCTACAGAACGTCACACACTGACCCATCACCTATAGAACGACACACACTGACCCGTCACCTATAGAACGACAGGCACTGACCCGTCACCTATAGAACGACAGGCACTGACCCATCACCTATAGAACGACAGGCACTGACCCGTCACCTATAGAACGACACACACTGACCCGTCACCTATAGAACGTCACACACTGACCCGTCACCTATAGAACATCACACACTGACCCGTCACCTATAGAACGTCACACACTGACCCATCACCTATAGAACGTCACACACTGACCCGTCACCTATAGAACGACAGGCACTGACCCATCACCTATAGAACGTCACACACTGACCCGTCACCTATAGAACGTCACACACTGACCCGTCACCTATAGAACGTCACACACTGACCCGTCACCTATAGAACGTCACACACTGACCCGTCACCTATAGAACGTCACACACTGACCCGTCACCTATAGAACGACAGGCACTGACCCATCACCTATAGAACGTCACACACTGACCCATCACCTATAGAACGACAGGCACTGACCCGTCACCTATAGAACGACAGGCACTGACCCGTCACCTATAGAACGTCACACACTGACCCGTCACCTATAGAACGACAGGCACTGACCCGTCACCTATAGAACGACAGGCACTGACCCGTCACCTATAGAACGACACACACTGACCCGTCACCTATAGAACGACACACACTGACCCGTCACCTATAGAACGTCACACACTGACCCATCACCTATAGAACGACAGGCACTGACCCGTCACCTATAGAACGACAGGCACTGACCCATCACCTATAGAACGTCACACACTGACCCGTCACCTATAGAACGACAGGCACTGACCCGTCACCTATAGAACGTCACACACTGACCCGTCACCTATAGAACGACAGGCACTGACCCATCACCTATAGAACGTCACACACTGACCCGTCACCTATAGAACGACAGGCACTGACCCATCACCTATAGAACGTCACACACTGACCCGTCACCTATAGAACGACAGGCACTGACCCGTCACCTATAGAACGTCACACACTGACCCGTCACCTATAGAACGTCACACACTGACCCGTCACCTATAGAACGTCACACACTGACCCGTCACCTATAGAACGTCACACACTGACCCGTCACCTATAGAACGTCACACACTGACCCGTCACCTATAGAACGTCACACACTGACCCATCACCTATAGAACGTCACACACTGACCCGTCACCTATAGAACGACAGGCACTGACCCGTCACCTATAGAACGTCACACACTGACCCATCACCTATAGAACGTCACACACTGACTCGTCACCTATAGAACGTCACACACTGACCCGTCACCTATAGAACGACAGGCACTGACCCGTCACCTATAGAACGACAGGCACTGACCCGTCACCTATAGAACGTCACACACTGACCCGTCACCTATAGAACGACAGGCACTGACCCATCACCTATAGAACGACAGGCACTGACCCGTCACCTATAGAACGACACACACTGACCCGTCACCTTTAGAACGACACACACTGACCCGTCACCTATAGAACGACAGGCACTGACCCGTCACCTATAGAACGACAGGCACTGACCCGTCACCTATAGAACGTCACACACTGACCCGTCACCTATAGAACGACAGGCACTGACCCATCACCTATAGAACGACAGGCACTGACCCGTCACCTATAGAACGACACACACTGACCCGTCACCTATAGAACGACACACACTGACCCATCACCTATAGAACATCACACACTGACCCGTCACCTATAGAACGTCACACACTGACCCGTCACCTATAGAACATCACACACTGACCCGTCACCTATAGAACGACAGGCACTGACCCATCACCTATAGAACGACACACACTGACCCATCACCTATAGAACATCACACACTGACCCGTCACCTATAGAACGTCACACACTGACCCGTCACCTATAGAACGTCACACACTGACCCGTCACCTATAGAACGACAGGCACTGACCCGTCACCTACAGAACGTCACACACTGACCCATCACCTATAGAACGACACACACTGACCCGTCACCTATAGAACGACAGGCACTGACCCATCACCTATAGAACGACACACACTGACCCATCACCTATAGAACATCACACACTGACCCGTCACCTATAGAACGTCACACACTGACCCGTCACCTATAGAACGTCACACACTGACCCGTCACCTATAGAACGACAGGCACTGACCCGTCACCTACAGAACGTCACACACTGACCCATCACCTATAGAACGTCACACACTGACCCGTCACCTATAGAACGACAGGCACTGACCCGTCACCTATAGAATGACACACACTGACCCGTCACCTATAGAACGACAGGCACTGACCCGTCACCTATAGAACGACACACACTGACCCGTCACCTATAGAACGACAGGCACTGACCCGTCACCTATAGAACGTCACACACTGACCCGTCACCTATAGAACGTCACACACTGGCCCGTCACCTATAGAACGACAGGCACTGACCCATCACCTATAGAACGTCACACACTGACCCGTCACCTATAGAACGACAGGCACTGACCCGTCACCTATAGAACGACACACACTGACCCATCACCTATAGAACGACAGGCACTGGCCCGTCACCTATAGAACGACAGGCACTGACCCGTCACCTACAGAACGTCACACACTGACCCATCACCTATAGAACGACACACACTGACCCGTCACCTATAGAACGACAGGCACTGACCCATCACCTATAGAACGTCACACACTGACCCGTCACCTATAGAACGACAGGCACTGACCCGTCACCTATAGAATGACAGGCACTGACCCGTCACCTATAGAACGACACACACTGACCCGTCACCTATAGAACGACACACACTGACCCGTCACCTATAGAACGACAGGCACTGACCCGTCACCTATAGAACGACAGGCACTGACCCGTCACCTATAGAACGACACACACTGACCCGTCACCTATAGAACGTCACACACTGACCCGTCACCTATACAACGTCACACACTGACCCGTCACCTATAGAACGTCACACACTGACCCATCACCTATAGAACGACACACACTGACCCGTCACCTATACAACGTCACACACTGACCCGTCACCTATAGAACGACAGGCACTGACCCGTCACCTATAGAACGACAGGCACTGACCCGTCACCTATAGAACGACAGGCACTGACCCGTCACCTATAGAACGTCACACACTGACCCATCACCTCTCGAACGTCACACACTGACCCATCACCTATAGAACGTCACACACTGACCCGTCACCTATAGAACGACAGGCACTGACCCGTCACCTATAGAACGTCACACACTGACCCGTCACCTATAGAACGACAGGCACTGACCCGTCACCTATAGAACGACAGGCACTGACCCGTCACCTATAGAACGTCACACACTGACCCGTCACCTATAGAACGTCACACACTGACCCGTCACCTATAGAACGTCACACACTGACCCGTCACCTATAGAACGTCACACACTGACCCGTCACCTATAGAACATCAGGCACTGACCCGTCACCTATAGAACGACAGGCACTGACCCGTCACCTATAGAACGTCACACACTGACCCGTCACCTATAGAACGTCACACACTGACCCGTCACCTATAGAACGACACACACTGACCCGTCACCTATAGAACGTCACACACTGACTCGTCACCTATAGAACGACACACACTGACCCGTCACCTATAGAACGTCACACACTGACCCGTCACCTATAGAACGTCACACACTGACCCGTCACCTATAGAACGTCACACACTGACCCGTCACCTATAGAACGTCACACACTGACCCGTCACCTATAGAACGTCACACACTGACCCGTCACCTATAGAACGTCACACACTGACTCGTCACCTATAGAACGACAGGCACTGACCCATCACCTATAGAACGACAGGCACTGACCCATCACCTATAGAACGACAGGCACTGACCCATCACCTATAGAATGACAGGCACTGACCCATCACCTATAGAACGTCACACACTGACCCGTCACCTATAGAACGACAGGCACTGACCCATCACCTATAGAACGTCACACACTGACCCATCACCTATAGAACGTCACACACTGACCCGTCACCTATAGAACGACAGGCACTGACCCATCACCTATAGAACGACAGGCACTGACCCATCACCTATAGAATGACAGGCACTGACCCATCACCTATAGAACGACAGGCACTGACCCGTCACCTATAGAACGTCACACACTGACCCATCACCTATAGAACGACAGGCACTGACCCGTCACCTATAGAACGTCACACACTGACCCGTCACCTATAGAACGACAGGCACTGGCCCATCACCTATAGAACGTCTCACACTGACCCGTCACCTATAGAATGACAGACACTGGCCTGTCGTCTGTACCTCTGTCAAACTGCTACAATGACCTTATTGTCAAAGCTGCCTGAAGATGAGTCGTTCAATTGGAAAAGATTGGGGCAAGTTTGCTCTTTGCATCAAGCTGGCTTACACCTGGAATTAGAATCCAATAAGACTCGTTTGCTCAGTGAAGCTGCATTGGAATGGTTCAGTGAAACGAGAGAGGATGCATTCTCCACGGGAATGGCCAATTAAATATCAAATGTTTGAAAGCTTCACACTGCAATCGGATTCCTTTCCCATAATTAAAAACACTGAACCCTGGATAGAGTTTAATTTGCATTGCCTTTGCTTTAACTTTTCGGTGGCAGGGTGAGGGTGCGGAGGAGGGACAGTGGTCTAGTGGGAATGTCACTGGAAGCCCAGGCTATTGCTCTGGGGACAAGGGTTTAAATCCCATCCTGGTAGCTGCTGGATTTTATATACCATTCATAAAACCCTGGAATATAATACTAGTCTCAGTAATGGTTACCATGAAACCATTGTCGATTCACTAATGCCCTTTAGGGAAGGAAATCTGCCGTCCTTACCCGGTCTGGCCTACATGTGACTCCGGAGCCACAGCAACATGGTTGACTCTTAACTGCCCTCTGAAATGTCCAAGGAAAGCATTGCATTCCAGGGCAGTTAGGAATGGGCAACAAATGCTGGCCTTGCCAGCGTTAGTCACACCCATGAAGAAATCAAGAAAAAATATCAAGGGATTAAAGTGACTACGTTATCAGAAGCTCAATTTTATAAAACATTTCACTCCCCCAATTCTACAATGGAATGCAATGTGTTTCCCATCCTGTTAAGAGAGTTGGAATACATCACAAGGGAATCTGAAGTCTAAACTGAAAATGCTGGATAAACTCAGCAGGTCTGGCAATGTCTGTGGAGAGTGAAACAGAGTTAACATTTCGAGTCCACATGACTCTTCTACAGAACTGAAGAGGGATAGAAATGCCATGAATTATTCAAAATGGTAAAAGAGGCAAATGGAATTCCCATCAGAGAGAAGAACAGAAATTCTTCAAGGAAGGCATTTCTGGAAGAGCAAATTCAACACTGAACTAAAAGCAAAATGCTGGAAATCTGAATTAAAAACCTGAGGAATCTGTTGTGGCAATTCTGAGTGAAAATATCAAAAAGATTAATCAATTAGCAGATTTTATTTTTAAATAAATGAGTGTGAGGCTGTTCCTCATTCCCGTTGCGAATTCTCAGCTGGCGGTTTTCTAATAATTCCCATCAACAACCATCAAAATTTCAAAGGTGTTCTCAATATGACTTAGAAGATTTTAGACAATTTATTTCCTTCACGCCCAGTAAATGATAAAGAGAATTCTAATCACCAATACTTAAGGATTAATATTTTCGCATTCTTATCTATCCAAGTAATTAAGGAAATTGCAAGAGTTTCTTTATATTTTTGAACATATTTATCACACTCTGTACCTGTTAAAAGGTGCTGGCTTTAACTGTGGCTCTTTCACATTCAGGCAAGCATCTTCTTGAAGACAAAGTGTTTACCTTCTACAAGGTGGACTGCAGCAACTCAGCAATCTCCATTCACACTATGACTGGTCATGTGGAACCGTACTCTTTCGCCAGTCTCACATTAACCCCGTCAGTCCCCAACACCTTAACCCTGCAAATGAGCTCAACCGGTGTGAGGGGCTGAATTGCTGCCTTCTATTCCTGTGTAAAGGTCCACAAATCCAGTGACCACGTGTAACATGGTGGCAGTAACATCAGGTGAGGGACCCCAAGATCTCTGAAAATAAAAAACTGAAAAAAATCTGCAGATTAATCTAAAAAAAAAGTCCCAAAATGGAAGACTTTGATGAAGCAGCTGGAAAATCGCTGGAAAAGCTCAGTAACAGATGTAGGGGCTGAGAGGTAGAGAATAAATTAACTGTGCAACTCAAGATAGTCTCCATCGTAACAGGTGGAGGTTGGTGGAAATTCACAGTCAAAAAGCAGAGTTAAAGACCTGAGTAATAATTGAGGAAGAGTGAGCAATCTTTAAAAATAGGCTTTAAAAAGTCAAACAAGGTGCAGTAACCAGCGTTAAGGACATGAGGGCAAGTTGGATTAAATTATTACTGTTCCCCCTCTGTCGATGACAGCGGCAGTTTTTCAATTTCTAATATTTTGTTTCCTCTCGCTCGGTGAAATGAGCTGGGCTGTGATTTCCAGACTCTGGTTTACGATTCTCCAATGGGAATCTGAGTGGGCAGACACGGACACGGGAGAGGTTATAAGGAGAGGCTGGATAGACTGGGACTTTTTTCTCTGGAGCGTAGAAGGCTGAGGGGTGACCTTATAGAGGTCTATAAAATAATGAGGGGCACAGATCAGCTAGATAATCAATATCTTTTCCCAAAGGTAGGGGAGTCTAAAACTAGAGGGCATAGGTTTAAGGGGAGAGATACAAAAGGGTCCAGAGGGACAATTTTTTCACACAGAGGGTGGTGAGTGTCTGGAACGAGCTGCCAGAGGTAGTAGTAGAGGTGGGTACAATTTTGTCTTTTAAAAAGCGTTTAGACAGTTACATGGGTACGATGGGTATAGAGGGATATGTGCCAAACGCGGGCAATTGGGATTAGCTTAGGGGTTAAAAAAAGGGGCGGCATGGGCAAGTTGGACCGAAGGGCCTGTTTCCATGCTGTAAACCTCTGTGACTTTATGAGGGAAACACAGCTAGAAATGGAGGACAGAAAAGTACAAAGTAAAAGTAGACGGCAGAGGAGATTAGAGCGAGCAGCAAAAATATTCTTTCAGGTGAAACAAAATTAGGATTTCTTAAAATCCAAAACCCAAAGACTGGGCCCTGGCACACGTTCACACTCATAAACATACAAGGTAGAGAGGCAGAGAGAGAAAGGGAAAGAAGTTACAATAAGCAAGTTACTTAATAAAAATCACAAAGCATTTGGAATTAATTCACATGAAGAGAATCCGGGATTCCAGTGAAGGTTCTATCAGGTGAATTTAGCAGAATTCCTGGTCATGATCCTTGGAGCTCGTGTGAGATGGTTGAAGATGCACCAAAGTATTCTCACTTTTTGGGAATTAGTTCGCCCTGTAGTTGAAATATAGGATTCTTTCCGGACATCCGACTTTGGGAGCGATGGAGGTCGGAGTCGGGCTGTTAGCCTGGAGTCCAGTTTTCTCTCCTGAAGACAGAATTCAAAAGCTGTATAATTGAAGCAATAACCTCAGTCATGTGACGGTGATTCCAGGTCAAGTATTCAGCTAACCGTCTACTTTAAGGAACCTCATCAAAACTCATTGCACTTTGTAACTGTGGAACCATTAACAACAGCATTGGAAATGGGGAGTGTCAAACAACTCTGCCTTAGCCCAGAGCTAGCCGGTGCAGATGCCTGCTTGACTAATCCTTTGTGTTGGTTTGGCTGGATTGCAAGAAGTGCCACACCAGGAATTTTATTGAGATAAAGTTTCCGGAACTATCATCATGCGATTGGCTCCGGCCATTTTACCAGCACCACCATATTGTCCAGCTTCCGAAAAACAGAATTTAAACAAGAGAATATTCATAGAATAAATCCCTACAGTGCAGAAGAAGGCCATTCGGCCCGAGTCTGTACTGATCACAATCGCACCCAGGCCCTATCCCTGTAACCCCACACATTTACCTTGCTAATCTCCCTGACACTAGGGTCAATTTAGCATGGCCAATCAACCTGACCCGCATATCTTTGGAATGTGGGAGGAAAACGGAGGAAACCCACGCAGACACAGGGAGAAGGTGCAAACTCCACACAGTGGCCGAGGCCAGAATTGAAGCTGGGTCTCTGGTGCTGTGAGGTAGCAGTACTAACCACAATGCCACCGCGCCACCGTGGAAGATAAACACATTTCTGTTTGCTTTCTTATCTTCCGCCTTTTCAGTGTGACACTGGGCTGCACTGGGAGGCAGCTCATTTTTAAAAACACTGGATCCAGAGTTGACGCCATAACAAATAGCGGCCATGTGGTGGTAAAGAGAAAAAGGGAAAAATCTGGCGACTAACTTTGACCCTCTGGTGACAGCAAAGCAACTGACTGGCCTTCATTAGCATTTAACCATTCTTACTGAGGCTGGGGGAAGATTTAAAATAGCTCAGTAACTGAAACAGGAAGCTCTGTACAGCGCAGGGAAACTCAGTTACCGCAGCATCATTGAACACAACAGGGCAAGTCCGTCCCAAAATAAAACAGCCATGGATTCAAAGTTGACTTTGCCAGAATGATTTGGACGGGTGGAAGGGCCCAGATCAGACACACAATTGGACACAATGAAATCTGTACAATTCCCTGTTTAACAGGAGAGAATGTGATCGATGGAAAGGTTTCATCACCGGACCTCAAAGCAGAGCTTGGTTTTGCTAAATTCTGACAAAAAATTTTTTTGCACGAAGTGAACATTTCCAAAGAATCTAACGGGATCAGTTAGCAAAAACTAACGTACATGAAAAGTATTATACCCTCAAAGAAATAGAATTATAGATGGAGATGTCTCCCTGGTTATCTGACCGAAACCTGCTCAGACGCGCTGGGATTAGGCGGAAGTGAAATTATGGGAATCTGATCTCAAAATCCCAGATTGAGGTGATGCACTTGCACCCCACACCCCACCTCTCCCTGCCCCCCCCCCCTTGCCCCCCACCTCCCTCTCCCTGCCCCTCCCCTCTCCCTGCCTGTCCCCCTCTTGTCTGGAGACAATACACATCTTTTTAGCCTGTCTTGATGCTCTCTCCACTCACGTTGTTTTGTTTCTTAAAGACTTGATTAGTTGTAAGTATTCGCATTCCAACCATTATTCATGTAAATTGAGTTTGTGTCTTCATATGCTCTGTTTGTGAACAGAATTCCCACTCACCTGAAGAAGGGGCTTGCAGCTCCGAAAGCTTGTGTGGCTTTTGCTACCAAATAAACCTGTTGGACTTTAACCTGGTGTTGTTAAACTTCTTATTCTGAATGACAGCCAGAGCTTTGATCGATTAGGTTCATGTGAATTTCAGATCATTAACATTTAAAATTTCCCATCCTCAATGATATGAAAATGTAGCAAGGCTGAGATTTTGACAAGGTAAAGTTCGATAGATTCTCAAACATCCTGTATCTACCACAAATGCATCAATTAAGCATTTACCAAATATCAATCATCATTAAATTCAAGCTGGGGCTTAATTCAAGCACGCAATCTCCAGCATTATTATTAATATACACTTGTTAGCTCAGTGAACTCAAACTCACTCCTGCCTGAATATTTTACAGCAATCAGAACACCCGACACTTTCCAATTCCAGCTGATCGGTGCAATAAATTTACTAAAATACAAATTAAAACCCAAACTAGACGGTGTTCTTTGGAAATCCTTCACTGACCCAGAAACACGTTTCATGCTATTTGCCCGTGGAATGTTTGCCAATTCCACTGTTATTATTCACACCCCAATCAGGGAATACAACCGCCCCCCCAGTTGATCTTTAAACTCTCCACTGAGTGGATTCAAATCTTTCTTCTCCTCCAGTTTAGATCCACTCAGGTCACCAACCCAACCTGGATCCTTCCTCAGAACCACAAGCCATACTGACCCAGTCAGCCAATCAACACCGGAAGGATCAATGATAATATCACCAAAGTACAGATTTCCACCATTTCTGTTCAGCTACAGCCAGCTTCCAAATAATTCACAGACCGTACAGCACAGGAGGCCATTCAGCCCATCGTGCCTGCACTGGCTCTGAAAGAATTAACCAATTAGTCCCAATCCTCTAGTTCTTTCCCCATATTCCTGAAAAAATTTCATATTCAAGCATTTAATCCAATTATCAGAAAATGACTCCTCCTCCCATCAGCCTTTTCAGGCAGTGTCTCCCAGATTGCAACCATTTTGGATCATTATTTCATCATTTAATCAGTATTACCATCAACTGGTGGACAGGGAAGAGAGATCTTCAATGTTGTGAGGTGGGGGACGGTGGGGGGTGGGAATCGGCCCTATTCCTGCTCCTGATCAGGAGAACAGGATCAGCTGTGACACAGCACATGGCCAAACAGCCCATCCTCGTGCACGCACTGATAGTGGCCATTTGCTTTGAGTAAGAGAAGGTGTTGAGGGGAGGGAGGGTGGAGGGGGGAGAGGGGGGTGGAGGTCGGAGAGGGGGGTGGTGGGGTGGGGGAGGAGGGTGGTGGGGTGGGGGAGGGGGTGGTGGGGGGAGGAGGGGGGGGGGAAATCAGGTGTGTTGGAGGAAACAAGTTTAGAACCGTTTGGGGTCAGGACAAAGGGCAGAAGGAGAAACTGTTCCAATTGGTGGAGGGGTCAAGGGGCTGGGGCTCTGGTTTGAAAGGGATTGGTGGAATAACCGGGGGACAGCTGGTCTGGGAAGGCGCCGGGGGCAGATTTACTCGCGGCTTTCGAGGGGGAAATAGGCCTTTTCGAAAGAGAAAAGCATTGTCGAGCCTCACTGGGAAGGCAGGGCAGTGGCAGAGAGCCAGTATGAATACACAAGGCTGAATGGCCTCCTGGTGTGTCGGAGCTGTTTTATAATTCCAATTCTATAAAACAAAGGAAGAAGGATGACATGAAGAGCAGCAGCAGCATTGTAACCTGTTCAGGAGTTTGAGACAGATGCGGTTCCTGAGACTCAGTCTCCATGGCAATGTAGCCAGGCCCCCTTGCGGAGAGCTGTGTGAGAAATCCAAGCTTTTCTGCTGAGGCTCTCACCAGGCAAATTTCATTTTCTTTAAACAATTTTTGCTAATCGATTTTGTCCAAAGTGCAGACACATCTGGTAATGTCAGTTCACATCCGACTTTAATATGAGATTCCATTTACACAGTCTGATCCAGAAATTAAACTCTCAGCAAAGTCTTCCAGCTGAGTTTGTGTGTATGTGTGTGTGTGTGTGTGTGTGTGTGAGGGAGAGACCGACAGAATGTCAATATAGGAGTGAAATAAAGAAATAACTGGAAAACCGAGCAACAGGAACTAACGATAGACAGAGAGTCAGTGAGGTCAGTCCCAGATGGGAAGAGCAGTGATGGTTCCATACATTCAGAATGTTGCTATTTCTCATCACTTATATTTAATTTGGAAGCAGGTTTCAGGGCATGAGATGAATTTGACATTCGACCACTTTAGATTTTGCTTTTCTACAATTGTTAGGTAGCGGACTTTCACCAGAGAGATCTTCCCCAAACACCAATTACATCGACTCAGTATCAGAGCATTGGTTTGGCTATTTGTAAATACCACTCACTCCTTTTCACAACAGGACAATCAGTGGACAGCATCATCCACTCACTGCCCAATCCTCTCTCCAGACTGGGTTTAATGGACTAAAGACAAAAAGCTTCATTCACATTCAGTAAAAGACAGACATGGATTCGGGTGCATTAATTACAGGAACCGGTGGCTATCGAGAGTCCCAAACCTTCTCCATACTCTGTTCCAAGCAACACTTACACATTGGGAGGTGGTGGCAGAGTGGTGTTGTCACTGGACTAGTAACCCAGAGACCCAGGGTCATGCTCTGGGGACCCCGGTTCGAATCCTATCTACCAGAGATGGGAAAATTTTAATTCAATAAAAACCTGGAATTAAAAGTCTATCGATGACCATGAAATCATTGTTGATTGTCAGAAAAACCCATCTGGTTCACCAATGTCTTTGAGGGAAGGAAATCTGCCGCCTTTACCGGGTCTGGCCTACATGTGGTTAACTCTTAACTGTCATGTCACTGAACACTCTTTGCAAATGGAGACCAGCTGAAAGATTCAGCACAGCGATTGGTTTAGAATCTAATTGGTTGTAGCTTTTCTGTTTAATCCATTTTATTGTTTATTTGCTGCTTTTGGGGCCAGTATTTATGCTCTGATGACAGGTGTGATTCAGAATGAGCCGAGAGACTGGAGAATCTGGGAGGACGAGGGGGAAAGCACAAGTTTCACATCTCCAGCCTCGCCGCATCTGCAGACCACACACCACTTCCCAGACCAATGCCACTGGCGTTGCCGCAGTGATTGTGTCGTGGGCCTGAGTTAAAAACGATAGTTCTGGTTAATCATCACAAAGTACAGACTTCTTTCTGATTCCTCCAATCCTTGCGCTCAGTGACAGGTTCACCGTTCATCCAATCATATCGCTTGCTCATCCAATCATAACAAATATCCTCCCCTCTCATCATGGTCCAATCAGCACCCTGCAAACAGATCACAGCCAATCAGCACTCTCTGTAAACAGATCACAGCCAATCAGCACTCTCTGTAAACAGATCACAGCCAATCAGCACTCTCTGTAAACAGATCACAACCAATCAGCACCCTGCAAACAGATCACAGCCAATCAGCACCCTGCAAACAGATCGGAGCCAATCAGCACGCTCTGCAAACAGATCGCAGCCAATCAGCACTCTCTGCAAACAGATCACAGCCAATCAGCATGCTCTGCAAACAGATCACAGCCAATCAGCATCCTGCAAACAGATCGCAGCCAATCAGTACGCTCTGCAAACAGATCGCAGCCAATCAGTACGCTCTGCAAACAGATCACAGCCAATCAGTACGCTCTGCAAACAGATCACAGCCAATCAGCACCCTGCAAACAGATCACAGCCAATCAGCACGCTCTGCAAACAGATCACAGCCAATCAGCACCCTGCAAACAGATCGCAGCCAATCAGTACGCTCTGCAAACAGATCACAGCCAATCAGCACCCTGCAAACAGATCACAGCCAATCAGCACGCTCTGCAAACAGATCGCAGCCAATCAGCACCCTGCAAACAGATCACAGCCAATCAGCACGCTCTGCAAACAGATCACAGCCAATCAGCACCCTGCAAACAGATCGCAGCCAATCAGTACGCTCTGCAAACAGATCACAGCCAATCAGCACCCTGCAAACAGATCACAGCAATCAGCACGCTCTGCAAACAGATCGCAGCCAATCAGCACCCTGCAAACAGATCACAGCCAATCAGTACACTCTGCAAACAGATCGCAGCCAATCAGTACGCTCTGCAAACAGATCGCAGCCAATCAGCACGCTCTGCAAACAGATCGCAGCCAATCAGCACCCTGCAAACAGATCGCAGCCAATCAGCGCTGTAGATTCCGCATCGGGATTGGATCAGAGGAACAGGAGTTGCTGATGGAAATGAGATCAAGGCCATTGGGTCCCGCATAATGATAGTGGGATTGTTGACACGTCTTTATCAATTAATCCAGACCAATACATTGTTGTATCAGGGTGTCTGGCACTGTAAGGGTTGTTGAGGAGGGTGAGAGAGGTGCGACGGCAAAGTCTCTCAGCGTAGTCTGTGTTATAGGTTGACCTGAGTGGGTTCGTGATCTGTAGTCCTTTCGGTATCTTGTCTGCTTTCTTGCATCTTTGTAGAAACTTGATGTCTGTGTCGATATGCGCGATCTTCTTGGCGATCCTCTCCACTTGGAGCCGGCAGTTTGCGGTGTCGATGGTAGTCATGGTGTGGAGATGCCAGCGTTGGTCATGATCGCCAACGCCGGCATCTCCACATCATGACTGTAAGGGTTAACAGGGGGGGCTGGGGAAATAGTCCCGCCCACATTATGATGTAGAGAGTCACATGAGAGTAGGAAGCTGTAGTGACGAGTGTGATAGAGTTCAGCATGAGGATACACCTGGACAGGATGGTATACATCATCGTGTTATTCATAAACAACCTCTGGCCAACCGTACTAACTTCTGGAACTCTCCATGAATCAACCTGTAACTATACAACTGGCAGGACATGCCTTTGATTTGATTTATTATTGTCACATGTATTAACATACAGTGTAAAGTATTGGTTCTTGCGCGCTATACAGACAAAGCATACCGTTCATAGAGAAGGAAAGGAGAGAGTGCAGAATGTAGTGTTACAGTCATAGCTAGGGTGTAGAGAAAGATCAACTTAATGCAAGCATGCCATTCAGCATGCTTGGTTTCATTGGTCAGAACATTGAATACAGGAGTTGGGACGTCTTGTTGAAGTTGTACAAGACATTGGTAAGGCCACACTTGGAATACTGTGTACAGTTCTGGTCACCCTATTATAGAAAGGATATTATTAAACAAGAAAGAGTGCAGAAAAGATTTACTAGGATGCTACCGGGACTTGATGGTTTGAGTTATAAGGAGAGGCTGGATAGATTGGGACTTTTTTCTCTGGAGTGTAGAAGGCTGAGGGGTGATCTTATAGAGGTCTATAAAATAATGAGGGGCACAGATCAGCTAGATAATCAATATCTTTTCCCAAAGGTAGGGGAGTCTAAAACTAGAGGGCATAGGTTTAAGGCGAGAGGGGAGAGATAAAAGTGGGTCCAGAGGGGCAATTTCTTCCACTCAGAGGGTGGTGAGTACCTGCAACAAGCTGCCAGAGGCAGTAGTAGAGGTGGATACAATTTTGTCTTTTAAAAAGTGTTTAGATAGTTACAGAGGTGCGATGGGTATAGAGGGATATGGACCAAACACGGGCAATTGGGACTAGCTTAGTGGTTCAAAAAAGGGACGGCATGGACTGGTTGGGCCGAAGGGCCTGTTTCCATGCTGTGAACCTCAATGACTCTGTGACTCTAGAACATGAGAAAGCGGCTGGTGGTTGAGAGAGATGTGATTGTTTGTTCCAATTGGAACTCGGTTGCATTGACTAACCCCACACGCACCGACTGCAACACCCTAGCGAGTCCAGTTGGGCTGCACTGTCCAAGGCGCTGCCGCTTTGCGGATGTGACAGAAAACCGAGGTCCCATCCGCCTGGGGGTATGTGAAAGATCCCAGGACACTATTTGGAAGGAGAGCCATGGTGTTCTCCCCAGAGTCCAGGTTAATATTCATCCCTTAGTCAACAGCACAGAAACAGAATTTCTGCTGCACTCTGAACGGCCTCATACATCAACTGCTGCATTCTCCTCATTCCAACAATGAATCCAAGAGGATTTTGTTGGCTGGAAATTGCTTTTGGACCTCCTGAGGTTGTGAAAGATGTGGTAGAAATGCAAAACATTTCTCTTTCTCCGTGTGTCTCGTTGACACTTGCTGTATAACTGAGTGGGAAACACAAGGGAGATTTCCTGGTCCTTTCCTCTTTGAGATGGCGGTACATCTGTTTTGATTGGATAAAGGTTGGCATTTGTTTCCCATCGATTCTGTACATGGCTCTTGTGTGTTTGAGGATGTGAGGATTAAGCACACCTCAATATTTGGGGGTGGGGGGGGTGGCGGGCGGAATCCGGACCAGTCAATGTCTCCCTATACTGGCTGCTTTGGTGGGAATGGATAAGGTGCAGCTTTGTATTCGTATCAGCTCCTGTACACGGACCATCTCTCAGTCACTGGCTGATCCTGGAGGATTTCAGTATCGCTATGGTAACCAACTTCCTGAGAGAAGCAATGATAAAAAGGCTGGACACTATTCTGCGTTTTGGCATTATTGTAAACCGTCAGATCCACAGTTTGATCGGATCCCAGTCCGGTCGAATGGAAACATTTCAGGCCATGTGGGTTTGGGAAATGTGACCAAACAACACGATATTCAACATTCAGCAATATTCCAATTGTACATCGTGACAAGTTTTTAAAAAACTGTTACATTAAAAAATATTTCAGACTTTAACTGGGCTTGTAAAGCTGGAGTACCGACCATAGAATCCCGACAGTGCAGAAGGAGGCCATTCGGTCCATCGAATCTGCACCAACTCTCTGACAGATCATCTCATCCAGGTACACCCCCACCCTATCAGTGTAACCCCACGCATTTACCCCACTAATCCCCCTAACCGACACATCTTGGGACACTAACGGGCAATTTAGCATGGCCAATCAACCTAACCTGCATATCTTTGGACTGTGGGAGGAAACCGGAGCACCCGGAGGAAACCCACGCAGACACGGGGAGAACGTGCAGACTCCGCACAGACAGTGACCCAAGCCGGGAATTGAACCCGGGTCCCTGGTGTTGTAAGGCAGCAGTGCTAACCACTGTGCTACCCCAGATCTGATGCGTAAAGAATGTACACTGAGCAGGTTCTGCATAGAAATCCCATAACGTCACCTCAGTTTTGAGTTCAGCAAACATCTCTGGGAACAAACGGGATTACTTCAGTGTATCCAGCAGTAAATAATGGAGATTTGTGTCTCTGAATCTACATCCACCAGGAAGTGATTTGACATTGCCCAACTGTTGGTCTGTGCACCCTCCAGAGATGGAGAGAGAGAAAGAGAGAGGGGCAGAGAGATGGATGGAGAATGACAGAGAGAAGAGAGAGCGAGAGAAGCAGAGGGAAAGAGAGAGCGAGACCGAGAGAGAAGTAAATAAAGACAGAAGTCTTTTATTGCAGTGGTTTGAGTTGATTCACTGGCACTGAGGGCAGTAAGCTGATTCATAAAGCTTCAAAATGTTGTTCTTTAAGATTTATATTAAAAATGATCACTTCCAGTTTCAAAGTAAAGTGTGCGGTTTTGACACTGAGATAAAACTTTTCCAAATATGATAAAAATACTAGTGAGTGCCGAGATTGAAGCTGAAATGTTACAAACGATTTTGAATATATTTCCAGGCTATTTTGTATTAAATATAAATCTGTTTTTAACTCTGACATTAATCTTCCGATTACAGCAGGTAGTGGATAGCTTGGTGTACTGCTCTGGTACACTGAAACAGGTTGAGAGAGGGACCACAGGGAGTGATTTCATCAAAGAATCACTTGGTTTAACAATAATTCACAAACTATCCATCTCCCATTCAAAACTGTCGGAATGACAGCTCCCAAACCCTTCGACCATTCCCCTTCACTGACCTCCCTTCCTCTCAAAGATGCTCCAATATCCCCCCAGCAGATAACAGGTCAGGTCAGTTGCCACCAGTATCTGTCTCTCTGTCCAGTTACACACAAAAACCAGGTGTTTAAAACATTCACTCGCATGGAGATGTTTGATGATGCAGCTTAATGGGGGTGTGACTAAGCTTTGGACAGGATTGGAAACCTGGGAATAACATTTTCATGTGGGGGGGACATGGAGTTGGGGGGGATTTGGGGGGGGTTGCGGGGGAAAGAGTTGGGGGGGTTGAGTTGGGAGGGTGGGGAGAAGAAATGAGAGAGGGGGCGGGGTTTTACACCGACAGAATCTTTATAGATAGATTTATGGAGCAGAGAATGAAATAGTTAAATTCTCAGTGTGTGTCATTCTGAACAGTATAGATTTATGTCTATTTGTTCATAGAATTACAGAATCATAGAATCATACAGTGCCAAGAAGAGGCCCTTCGGCCCATCGAGTGTGCATCAACACATTAGAAACACCTGAACTCCCAGCTAATCCCATCTGCCAGCACTTGGCCCATAGCCCTAAATGTTATGATGTGCCAAGCGCTCATCCAGGTACTTTTTAAAGGATGTGAGGCCTCCCGCCTCCAACGCCCTCCCAGGCAGCGCATTCCAGACTGTCACCACCTTCTGGGTAAAAAAGTTTTCCTCACATCCCCCAAACCTCCTGCCCCTCACCTTGAACCTGTGTCCCCTCATGACTGACCCTTCAACTAAGGGGAACAGCTGCTCCCTATCCACGTCCCTCATAATCTTGTACACCTCGGTCAGGTCGCCCCCTCAGTCTTCTCTGCTCCATTGAAAACAACCCAAGCCTTCCCAACCTCTCTCCATAACTTAAACGCTCCATCCCAGGCAGCATCCTGGTGAATCTCCTCTGCACTCCCTCCAGTGCAATCACATCCTTCCGATAATGTGGAGACCAGAACTGCACACAGTACTCTAACTGTGCGCCTTGTATTTATTGCCCATCCCTAATTGCCCTTGAGAAGGTGGTGGAGAGCTGCTGCCGTCTTGAATCACTGCAGTCCATGTGCTGTTCGGGAGGGAGTTCCAGGATTTTGATCTAACGACAGTGAAGCTACAGTGATATATTTCCAAGTCAGGACACCCCAGAGGGTGGTGACCAGTCTTCCAGGCGGTGGTGTTCCCATGTATTTGCTGCTGTTGTCCTTCGAGGTGGTAGCAGAAGGTGATGCCTAAGGTGAGTTCTTGCAGTGCATCTTGTAGATGATCCACACGGCTGCCACAGTTCGTTGGTGATGGAGGGAGTGAATGTTTGTACAATTAAGCAGGACTGCTTTGTCCTGGATGGTGTCGAGCTTCTTGAGTGTTGTTGAAGCTGCACCCGTCCAGGCAAGTGGAGAGTATTCCATCACACTGTAGACTTGTGCCTTGTAGATGGTGGAGAGGATCTGGGGGAGTCAGGAGGTGAGTTACGCACCACAGGATTCCTGACCTCTGACCTGCTCTGGTAGACACGGTATGTATATGCCTCATCCAGTCCAGTTTCTGGTCAATGGTAACCCCCAGGGTGTTGATGGTGGGGGGTTCAGCGATGGTCATGCCATTGAATAA
Source organism: Mustelus asterias (assembly GCF_964213995.1). Lineage (NCBI taxonomy): Eukaryota > Metazoa > Chordata > Chondrichthyes > Carcharhiniformes > Triakidae > Mustelus > Mustelus asterias. The sequence continues at coordinate 28,118 of NW_027593047.1, forward strand.
AAAGGCCTTGCCAGTGACACCCACATCCCACAAAAGAATAAAGTAAAAAAGGTTCATAACTGTGAGTGATCTGAACCAGCCCAAAATAAACGGAACCAGGAGTGGGAGCACATCCAGATCAACCGGTTACTGGGCAAATAAGGGAAGAAAGAATGCTTGTAAAAATAGATTCCAGATCTTGGGGCCCAGACAGCTGAAAGCACGGCTACCAATGTTGGAACAATTAAAATCAGCAATGCTCAGGAAGCCAGAACTGGAGGAGCAGAGAGATCTCGAAGGATTGTGGGACTGGGGGAGGTTACAGAGATAGGCGGCAGGGGGGAGACTGTGGAGGGATTTGAAAACAACGTGAGAATTTTAAAATTAAGGCGACCGGGAGCCGGTGTAGTGAGCGAGCACAGGGTGATGGGTGAACTGGACTTGGTCCGAGTTTGAATATAGCACTCAGCAGAGTTTTGGCTGGATTGGTGTGGGAGAATGGGAACCCAGGAATGTGTTGCAATTGTCAAGTCTGGAGCTCATAAAGGAAAGAAGATTGAAAGACAGTTCTGCCTCTGAGAGCCACCATTTCCAGCAAGATGCAGCTCATGTTCTCCATTGGACCGTTCACCATGCCTGACCTCCATTCTTTGTAAACTGACCAATCTGCCTCTCTCAGGGAATTGTGAGCAAGGCCTCACCAATCACATCATCCAGAGAGCAGTGATCGAGAAAAGAAAGGATTGCGAATACCCAACATAACAAATGTGCCAAACGATGTTACACACATCGTCCAGTCCTAACATCTCAGTAAATCTGGACAACAAAAATCAAATCCCTTCATCCAGTGAAATTGTTCAGGCTTATCACTGTGGCATTGCAATCCTCCAATCAGATTCACTGTGGCATTGCATTCCTCCAATCAGATTCACTGTGACATTGCAATCCTCCAATCAGATTCACTGTGACATTGCATTCCTCCAATCAGATTCACTGTGACATTGCAATCCTCCAATCAGATTCACTGTGACATTGCAATCCTCCAATCAGATTCACTGTGACATTGCATTCCTCCAATCAGATTCACTGTGACATTGCAATCCTCCAATCAGATTCACTGTGACATTGCAATCCTCCAATCAGATTCACTGTGACATTGCAATCCTCCAATCAGATTCACTGTGACATTGCATTCCTCCAATCAGATTCACTGTGACATTGCAATCCTCCAATCAGATTCACTGTAACATTGCATTCCTCCGATCAGAAAGGGCACGTTGTTGGTGTCTCTCCTGGGGAATCACAGTGAAGGATTTGGGAATATTGTGATCGGGAACACCAGCCTCTGCTCCAAAGGCCCAAAATCCGGACACAAGCGAAATGTTGACTTTAACGAGATGCTCAGATGGCTCTGGCTGCCCTCTCTCTCCTCCCTCAGCTCAGCCCCTGAGGGCCACCTCACACTGAAACTGTTCAGTATTTCTGTTTCTCTCCTGGTTTCTCCCTGGACGATTTCAATGTCAACCGTTGCCACGTTTTCGGGAGTGGAATGTTACTGGGGGGTAAATGAGTGCGAGCACTTTTCAGTCATTCACTTGGATTGAGTCCTGACAGGTGATGAAATATAGAAATCCGAGGCTCACTGACAGGGATATCCCACTCCAGCCTCAGGCCTGACTGACATTTCTGTTCACAAGTTTGATTTTATTAATAGCCATTGACTGCGTGATGTCACTCTCACTGCCCAAAGGACAGTTTTTGTCATCCAGAAAACCCCATTTGTGGAATTGCAGTTAGTAAATGATCACTGTTAATGCCCAATCTCACAGCGACATTTTAAAAATAACTTAAAGCTGACTTCAATTTCCAGCTTTCTGACTGCAACATACTGAATATTAGCAAGAAGGTAGTAAGTGTTATCCGTGAATCCACAAAGAGCTGGTCACTAATGAGTGATGGAGTATACACCACCATCAGTTTCCACCTTGTGTTATATTTACCAGGTCCATTAGTCACAGCCTTTCAATCCCCGTCACTCTGAACATCACTCAATGGAGTGTTAACTGAGGGAATATTAGTGATTAGCTGGAAAAGGAATATTTCTCAAGTCAGCAACATAACTAAATTGAAAAGTGAGAGGTCAGTGAATAGGAGAGTGTGATTCACAGCTTCTGTTCCTCGATATATTCCTGGAAGGTCGGGGATCCCCTGAGACATTTTCAATCACGTCCCTCTATTGGAAAACATTGTAATAGTAAATAATAATTCTGTAAAATTCACACAATAAATCAGCAGATTCCCCTTTGCTTTGGTTTTACTCCCAATGTCCTTCAACACTCACACTTCACAACGGTCAGTCTTCATCCAGAGACATCAGGACAATGCGACTGACTCACAACCATCTCTCCCTGTGTACCCACTGTCTCTCCCCATCTACCCGCCGTCTCCCCCCGTCTACCCGCCGTCTCTCCCCATCTACCCAGTGTCTCTCCCCGTCTACCCGCCGTCTCTCCCCATCTACCCAGTGTTTCTCCCCGTCTACCCGCCATCTCCCCCCGTCTACCCGCCGTCTCTCCCCATCTACCCAGTGTCTCTCCCCATCTACCCGCTGTCTCTCCCCATCTACCCGCCGTCTCTCCCCATCTACCCAGTGTCTCTCCCCGTCTACCCGCCATCTCCCCCCGTCTACCCGCCGTCGTGCCCGAGTCATTTCTAAAGCTCCCAGTAACACCAGTGATGTCTTGTCCCTACAACACATTAATTATTTTATACTTTTACGAAGGTTGTATTCATCTCGTTTCCATTGGCAGCATCTTCTGTAACCTGCGAGCACGACCATCTAGAAGGACAAGAGCTACCTGGGAATCCCACCACCTGAAGGTTCCCCTCCGAGTCACTCACCATCCTGACTGTCGCTGGGTCAAAATCCTGGAACTCCCTCCCTAACAGCACGGTGGGTGTACCTACACCACATGGACTGCAGCAGCTCGAGACGGCAGCTCACCACCACCTCCTCATGGACATTAGGGAATGGGCAATAAACGCTGGCCAGCCAGTGACGCCTACTTCCTGAAAATTAATAAAATAATCTTCATCCAAATAAACCACTGTATAGCGCACTGTCCAGTGATAATTCATCATATTGACACAGAATGACCATTCACTAATTAGAAATAATAAGTAATGAATAATTAAAATATTCCAGCTAAATGTTGTGATTGTGTTTGGAACCACATTTCCTTTGGTTACAAAGTTTTGGTGTTGTTGCAGGATTATATCGGTTTATTCTGTCTGTAACCTCCATGAATGTGTTTGTATAAACTTACTGAAAATCAGGAGACACACGAGAACAATGCAGCGTCCCCACCGAACCCAACAATCAGAGTCACAAACAAAGGAACGTTTGTGGATTCGGCCTTCAGTCTGTGAGGAAAGTCAATAAAGGACAGATTACCCTCCACCAATCCCCCAGCAACACATCATCAGTGATCACCAATCTCTCTCTCCCAGATCCCGGGGTTCTCTCTCTCTCTCCCAGATCCGGGGGTCTCTCTCTCTCCCAGATATAGAGGGTTTCTGTCTCTCTCTCCCAGATCCCGGGGGTCTCTCTCTCTCCCTCTCCCAGATATAGGGGGTTTCTGTCTCTCTCTCCCCGATCCTGGGGGTCTCTCTCTCTCTCGGAGGATGAATTGGGACTGGGTAACACCAATAGCTACGGGAAAGATCGAAACAACCATCTCCATCAAAGTGACAAATTGGATTCATTCTGTTCCCACGGTAACAGCATTGGAAAACATGAGAACATCAGCATTCACTGGTTCCCTGTGACAACAGCCTTCGAGAAAGGATCATTCTGCAAACGCAAATCAAATTTCACCTGCAACTAACTTTCCGGTAAAATCCTCCCCAATTTTCACTCATAGAACATAGAACATAGAAAGCCACAGCACAAACAGGCCCTTCGGCCCACAAGTTGCGCCGATCACATCCCCACCTCTAGGCCTATCTATAGCCCTCAATCCCATTAAATCCCATGTACTCATCCAGAAGTCTCTTAAAAGACCCCAACGAGTTTGCCTCCACCACCACCGACGTCAGCCGATTCCACTCACCCACCACCCTCTGAGTGAAAAACTTACCCCTGACATCTCCTCTGTACCTACCCCCCAGCACCTTAAACCTGTGCCCTCTCGTAGCAACTATTTCAGCCCTTGGAAATAGCCTCTGGGAGTCTACCCTATCCAGACCTCTCAACATCTTGTAAACCTCTATCAGGTCACCTCTCATCCTTCGTCTCTCCAGGGAGAAGAGACCAAGCTCCCTCAACCTATCCTCATAAGGCATGCCCCCCAATCCAGGCAACATCCTTGTAAATCTCCTCTGCACCCTTTCAATGGCTTCAACATCTTTCCTGTAATGAGGTGACCAGAACTGCGCGCAGTACTCCAAGTGGGGTCTAACCAGGGTCCTATAAAGCTGCAGCATTATCTCCCGACTCCTAAACTCAATCCCTCGATTAATGAAGGCCAGTACGCCGTACGCCTTCTTGACCGCATCCTCCACTTGCGAGGCCGATTTAAGAGTCCTATGGACCCGGACCCCAAGGTCCTTCTGATCCTCTACACTGCTAAGAATGGTACCCTTCATATTATACTGCTGCTTCATCCCATTGGATCTGCCAAAATGGATCACCACACACTTATCCGGGTTGAAGTCCATCTGCCACTTCTCCGCCCAGTCTTGCATTCTATCTATGTCTCGCTGCAACTTCTGACATCCCTCCAAACTATCCACAACACCACCTACCTTGGTGTCGTCAGCAAACTTACCAACCCATCCCTCCACTTCCTCATCCAGGTCATTTATGAAAATGACAAACAGCAAGGGTCCCAGAACAGATCCCTGGGGCACTCCACTGGTCACTGACCTCCATGCAGAGAAAGACCCCTCCACAGCCACTCTCTGCCTTCTGCAGGCAAGCCAGTTCTGGATCCACAAGGCAACAGCCCCTTGGATCCCATGCCCTCTCACTTTCTCAAGAAGTCTTGCATGGGGGACCTTATCGAACGCCTTGCTGAAGTCCATATAGACCACATCCACCGCTCTTCCTTCGTCAATGTGTTTGGTCACATTTTCAAAGAACTCAACCAGGCTCGTAAGGCACGACCTGCCCTTGACAAAGCCGTGCTGACTACTTTTGATCATACTAAACTTCTCTAGATGATCATAAATCCTGTCTCTCAGGATCCTCTCCATCAACTTACCAACCACTGAGGTTAGACTCACCGGTCGGTAATTTCCCGGGCTGTCCCTGTTCCCTTTCTTGAATATAGGGACCACATCTGCAATCCTCCAATCCTCCGGAACCTCTCCCGTCTCCATCGACGATGCAAAGATCATCGCCAAAGGCTCCGCAATCTCCTCCCTCGCCTCCCACAGTAACCTGGGGTACATCCCATCCGGTCCCGGCGACTTACCAACCTTGATGCCATTCAATAGTTCCAACACATCCTCTTTCTTTATGTCCACATGCTCGATCCTTTCTGTCCACCGCAAACCAGCAGTACAACCACCCAGATCCCTTTCCACCGTGAATACCGAGGTAAAGTATTCATTAAGCAGCTCCGCCATTTCTAACGGTTCCGCACAAACTTTTCCCCCTTCACCTTTTAAGGGTCCTATGCCTTCACATCTCATCCTTTTACTCTTGACATATTTGTAGAAAGCCTTGGGATTCTCCTTAATCTTACCCGCCAAGGCCTTCTCATGACCCCTTCTCGCTCTCCTAATTTCCTTCTTAAGCTCCTTCCTACATCCCGTATACTCCTCTAAATCCTTAACACCTCCTAGCTCTCTGAACCTTCTGTACGCCTCTCTTTTCTTATTCACCAGGTTCATCACAACCTTCGTGCACCACGGTTCCCGTACCCTACCAACACCCCCCTGTCTCATCGGAACGTTGTCATGCAGAGCTCCAGACAAACATTCCTTGAAAATCCTCCACTTTCCTTCGGTACTTTTCCCCAAGAATGCCTCCTTCCAATTTACCCGTCTAATTTCCTCCCTGATGACACTGTATTTCCCTTTACTCCAGAGAAACACTTTCCTAGCCTGCCTGATCCTATCTCTTTCCAATGCTATCGTGAAGGAGATAGAATTATGATCGCTATCCCCAAGATGCTCACCCACCGAGAGATCCTCCACCTGTCCAGGTTCATTAGCCAGCACCAGATCAAGTACAGCCTCTCCTCTAGTAGGCTTATCCACATACTGTGTCAGGAAACTCTCCTGGACACACCTAACAAACTCCTCTCCATCCAAACCCCTAGCCCTAGGGATATTCCAATCTATGTTTGGGAAATTAAAATCTCCCATCACGACAACTCTGTTATTCCTACATCTCTCCAGGATCTGTTTCCCCATCTGCTCCTCAACATCTCTGTTACTATTGGGCGGCCTATAGAAAACACCCAGCAACGTTACCGACCCCTTCCTGTTCCTAACCTCCACCCACAGAGACTCCGTAGTCAATCCCTCCACGGCGTCCACCTTCTCTACAGCCGTGACACTATCCCTGATCAACAGTGCCACTCCCCCCCCTCTCTTGCCTCCCTCCCTGTCCTTCCTGAAACATCTAAAACCCGGCACCTGAAGCACCCAGTCCTGTCCCTGAGACATCCAAGTCTCCGTAATGGCCACCACATCACAATTCGAAGCAGCAATCCACGCTCTAAGCTCATCCACTTTACTCACTACACTCCTGGCATTAAAATAGACACATCTCAGACCTTCAGCCTGAGCACTTCCCTTCTCCATCACTCGTCTAACCTCCCTCTTACCCTGTTTACATTCCTTATCTATTTGTGAGCTAACCTCCTCGCTCTCAGTCCCCTCATTTCGATTCCCTCCCCCCAACCTTTCTAGTTTAAAGTCTCTCCAGTAGCCTTAGCCAACCTTCCCGCCAGGATATTGGTCCCCCTGGGATTCAAGTGCCACCCGTCTTTTTTAAACAGGTCACACCTGCCCCTAAAGAGGTCCCAATGATCCAAGTACCCAAATCCTTGTCCCTTGCTCCAGTCCCTCAGCCACGCATTCATTCTCCACCGATTCCTGTTCTCACTCTCCCGCGGCACAGGCAGCAATCCCGAGATTACTACCTTTGCATTCCTCTTTCTCAGCTGTCTACCTAACTCCCTATATTCTCTTTTCATGACCCCTTCCCTCTTCCTACCTATGTCAGCAGTACCTATATGCATCACGACCTTCGGCTCCTCTCCCTCCCCCTTCAGGATTTCTGGGACTCGACCAGAGACATCCCGGACCCCCTGCACCAGGGAGGCAAACCACCATCCGAGAGTCCCGTCTTTGTCTGCAAAAACGCCTATCTGACCCCCTCACCGTAGAGTCCCCAATTAGCACTACCCTCCTTTCCTTACCCTTTTGCACTACTGGGCCAGGCTCAGCTCCAGAGACACTGCCACCGCTGCTTCCCCCAGGTGGGCTGTCCACCCCAGTAGTACTCAGACAGGAGTACTTATTATTAAGGGGCACATCCACCGGGGTGCTCACCATCAACTGAGCTTTCTCCTTCCTCACTGTTACCCAGTTACCCTCCTCCCGTGGTCCCGGTGTGACCACCTGCCGATAGCTCCTGTCAATGACCTCTTCACTATCCCTAACCCGGCGAAGGTCCTCGAGCTGCAATTCCAGTTCCCTAACATGTTCCCTTAGGAACCGCAGCTCAACACACCCAGCACAGATATGGTCGTCCGGGAGGCTAGGAGCCTCCAGGACCTCCCACACCCTACATTGGGAACAACATACTGGCCTCACACTCATAATTGCCCCTTTAAACACACAGGGAAAAAAAAGTGAATGAAAATTTTAAACTTACCTTTCCTCCTCCTGTTTTCTCCAAAGCCCTGCTCTCACTGGGTCTTTTTTTAGGTTAGAGGAGGAGGGAGGGTGGGACACTCTACAAGTGTAGAGTATCGGGATTCCTCTCTGTTCCAATTTATTGGGGAAAAAAAAAATCTCTCTCTCCCAGACCTCCCTGCGCGACCACTTCCGGGTTTAGATATTTTTAAAGAAAAAACCCGCGAAAAAGTAAGTTAAAAATAACAGCGCTTACCCGCAGCACTCCTCTTGCGAATCTCTCCCTCTCTGCTGCACTTCCAAGACTCAAACTTCACCATCCCGAATTCTCTGCTCCAATCACGTTTAATGTTCAATTAGAAACTGCAAATTTGGAGATGATGTTTCCATCTCACCTGAAAACTTCCAGTACACCGGAGAATTGTATTCCCTCAGCACTGACCCTCTGACAGTGCGGCACTCCCTCAGTACTGACCCTCTGACACTGCGGCACTCCCTCAGTACTGACCCTCTGACAGTGCGGCACTCCCTCAGCACTGACCCTCTGACAGTGCGACACTCCCTCAGCACTGACCCTCTGACAGTGCGGCACTCCCTCAGTACTGACTCTCTGACAGTGCGGAACTCCCTCAGCACTGACCCTCTGACAGTGCGGCACTCCCTCAGTACTGGCTCTCTGACAGTGCGGAACTCCCTCAGCACTGACCCTCTGACAGTGCGGCACTCCCTCAGTATTAACCCTCTGACAGTGCAGCACTTCCTCGGTACTGACCCTCTGACAGTGCGGCACTCCCTCAGTACTGACCCTCTGACAGTGCGGCACTCCCTCAGTACTGACCCTCTGACAGTGCGGCACTCCCTCAGCACTGACCCTCTGACAGTGCGGCACTCCCTCAGCACTGACCCTCTGACAGTGCGGCACTCCCTCAGCACTGACCCTCTGACAGTGCGGCACTCCCTCAGCACTGACCCTCTGACAGTGCGGCACTCCCTCAGCACTGACCCTCTGACAGTGCGGCACTCCCTCAGCACTGACCCTCTGACAGTGCAGCACTCCCTCAGTACTGACCCTCTGACAGTGCGGCACTCCCTCAGTACTGACCCTCTGACAGTGCAGCACTCCCTCAGTACTGACCCTCTGACAGTGCGGCACTCCCTCAGCACTGACCCTCTGACAGTGCAGCACTCCCTCAGTACTGACCATCTGACAGTGTGGCACTCCCTCAGCACTGACCCTCTGACAGTGCGACACTCCCTCAGTACTGCACTGGGGGAATCATTCTGGTTTTAATGCCTTTGAAGGGTAACATTGAGTCATTTATTCAGGGAAATGGCAAAACTTAGTGTTGAACAAAAACAGCATAAACTTGCTGGTAAAATGTTTCTCGTTCCAGAGTTCGAGTTGATCTATTGTCACATTACCATTGAATGTATGTTGGTGCATTTGAGAATGGACAATATTCATTGGCTGTGATTGTGGTTGAAGAGTGAAACAGTCTATGACAATGCTGCAACCTTTGTTTATAAATCAGAAGGATAAACTGAAAGACGACTGGAAGTAAATCTTTTTAAATGTGTTGCTTTCTCAGAGCGACACAGTCGGTGTGCAGAGTGGACAGGGTGAGCCCTTAACCCGTGTCCTTGCTTGTTCCAAAAACTCATTTCAATTTAATCTAATTCATGGTCCCCACATCAGAGGCAATCTCACTCCAGACGGACAAGAACATCTGATCCAAGCCTTGATCTGAGTCTGTGACTAAAATAACAATTCCTTATTTCCAACCAGGAAATCGGACTCTCAATGTAACAAAATCTTACAGCTCGGATAATGTCTGTCTACACACAGATTTGGGGGGGGGGGGTGCGGTGTGGGGAGAGACAGAGAGAGGGGGGCGCGGGGAGAGAGAGAGGGGGGCGCGGGGAGAGAGAGGGGGGGCGCGGGAGAGAGAGGGGGGCGCGGGGAGAGAGGGGGGACGCGGGGAGAGAAGGGGGGCGCGGGGAGAGAGGGGGGGCGCGGGGGAGAGAGGGGGGGGCGCGGGGGAGAGGGGGGGCGCGGGAGAGGGGGGGTCGCGGGGAGAGAGAGGGGGGTCGCGGGGGAGAGAGGGGGGGTCGCGGGGAGAGGGGCGGGGTCGCGGGGAGAGAGACGGGGTCGCGGGGAGAGAGGAGGGGTCGGGGGAGAGAGAGGGGGGTCGGGGAAGAGAGAGGGGGGTCGGGAGGAGAGAGAGGGGGGTCGGGGGGAGAGAGAGGGGGGTCGGGGAGAGAGAGGGGCGTGCGGGAGAGAGAGGGGCGTGCGGGGAGAGAGAGGGGGGTGCGGGGAGAGAGAGGGGGTGCGGGGAGAGAGAGGGGGGTGCGGGGGAGAGAGAGGGGGGTGCGGGGAGAGAGAGGGGGGTGCGGGGAGAGAGAGGGGGGTGCGGGAGAGAGAGTGGGGGCGGGGAGAGAGAGGGGGGTGCGGGGAGAGAGAGGGGGTGCGGGGAGAGAGAGGGGGGTGCGGGGGAGAAGAGGGGGGTGCGGGGAGAGAGAGGGGGGTGCGGGGAGAGAGAGGGGGGTGCGGGGAGAGAGAGGGGGTGCGGGGAGAGAGAGGGGGGTGCGGGGAGAGAGAGGGGGGGTGCGGGGAGAGAGAGGGGGGTGGGGGGAGAGAGAGGGGGGTGCGGGGAGAGAGAGGGGGGTGCGGGGAGAGAGAGGGGGGTGCGGGGAGAGAGAGGGGGGTGCGGGGAGAGAGAGGGGGGCGCGGGGAGAGAGAGGGGGGCGCGGGGAGAGAGAGGGGGGGCGGGGAGAGAGAGGGGGGCGCGGGGAGAGAGAGGGGGGCGCGGGGAGAGAGAGGGGGCGCGGGGAGAGAGAGGGGGCGCGGGGAGAGAGAGGGGGGCGCGGGGAGAGAGAGGGGGGGCGCGGGGAGAGGAGGGGGCGCGGGGAGAGAGAGGGGGCGCGGGGAGAGAGAGGGGGGCGCGGGGAGAGAGGGAGGGGCGCGGGGAGAGAGAGGGGGGCGCGGGAGAGAGAGGGGGGCGCGGGGAGAGAGAGGGGGGCGCGGGGAGAGAGAGGGGGGCGCGGGGAGAGAGAGGGGGGCGCGGGGAGAGAGAGGGGGGCGCGGGGAGAGAGAGGGGGGCGCGGGGAGAGAGAGGGGCGCGGGAGAGAGAGGGGGGTGCGGGGAGAGAGAGGGGGGAGCGGGAGAGAGAGGGGGGCGCGGGGAGAGAGAGGGGGGCGGGGAGAGAGAGGGGGGCGCGGGGAGAGAGAGGGGGGCGCGGGGAGAGAGAGGGGGGCGCGGGGAGAGAGAGGGGGGCGCGGGGAAGAGAGAGGGGGGCGCGGGGAGAGAGAGGGGGGCGCGGGGAGAGAGAGGGGGCGCGGGGAGAGAGAGGGGGGCGCGGGGAGAGAGAGGGGGGCGCGGGAGAGAGAGGGGGGTGCGGGGAGAGAGAGGGGGTTGCGGGGAGAGAGAGGGGGTTGCGGGGAGAGAGAGGGGGGCGCGGGGAGAGAGAGGGGGGGCGCGGGGAGAGAGAGGGGGGCGCGGGGAGAGAGAGGGGGGCGCGGGGAGAGAGAGGGGGCGCGGGGAGAGAGAGGGGGGCGGGGGAGAGAGAGGGGGGCGCGGGAGAGAGAGGGGGGCGCGGGGAGAGAGAGGGGGCGCGCGGAGAGAGAGGGGGGCGCGGGGAGAGAGAGGGGGGTGCGGGGAGAGAGAGGGGGGGTGCGGGGAGAGAGAGGGGGGCGCGGGAAGAGAGGGCGGGTGCGGAAGAGGGGGTGCGGGAAGAGAGAGGGGGGTGCGGGGAGAGAGAGGGGGGTGCGGGGAGCGAGAGGGGGGTGGGGGAGAGAGAGGGGGGTGCGGGCGAGAGAGGGGGGGGCCGTGGGGAGAGAGGGGGGGGCCGTGGGGAGAGAGGGGGGGGCTGGGAG
>NW_027593048.1:0-39829 GCF_964213995.1 Mustelus asterias
CCACACACTCCCCCTCCCCCACTCACTCCCCCTCCCCCACTCACTCCCCCTCCCCCACTCACTCCCCCCTCCTCCACTCACTACCCCTCCCCCACTCACTCCCCTCCCCCTCAGTCCCCCCTCCCCACTCACTCCCCCTCCCCCACTCACTCCCCCTTCCCCCACTCACTCCCCCCTCCCCACTCACTCCCCCTCCCCCACTCACTCCCCCACTCACTCCCCCCTCCTCCACTCACTCCCCCTCCCCCACTCACTCCCCCTCCCCCACTCACTACCCCTCCCCCACTCACTCCCCCTCCCCCACTCACTCCCCCTCCCCCCTCATTCCCCCTCCCCCCTCATTCCCCCTCCCCCACTCACTCCCCCTCCCCCACTCACTCCCCCCCACTCACTCCCCCTCCCCCATTCACTCCCACGCCCCCACTCACTACCCCTCCCCCACTCACTCCCCCTCCCCCCTCATTCCCCCTCCCCCACTCACTCCCCCTCCCCCACTCACTCCGCCTCCCCCCTCATTCCCCCTCCCCCCTCATTCCCCCTCCCCCACTCACTCCCCTCCCCACTCACTCCCCCCCACTCACTCCCCCTCCCCCATTCACTCCCCCGCCCCCACTCACTACCCCTCCCCCACTCACTCCCCCTCCCCCCCTCATTCCCCCTCCCCCTCCCCAACTCACTCCCCCCCACTCACTCCCCCTCCCCCATTCACTCCCACTCCCCCACTCACTCCCCCTCCCCCACTCACTCATAGTTATGCTAATTCTTTTTGTTATAGAACATAGAACATAGAAAGCCACAGCACAAACAGGCCCTTCGGCCCACAAGTTGCGCCGATCATATCCCTACCTCTAGGCCTATCTATAGCCCTCAATCCCATTAGATCCCATGTACTCATCCAGAAGTCTCTTAAAAGACCCCAACGAGTTTGCCTCCACCACCACCGACGTCAGCTGATTCCACTCACCCACCACCCTCTGAGTGAAAAACTTACCCCTGACATCTCCTCTGTACCTACCCCCCAGCACCTTAAACCTGTGTCCTCTCGTAGCAACCATTTCAGCCCTTGGAAATAGCCTCTGAGAGTCTACCCTATCCAGACCTCTCAACATCTTGTAAACCTCTATCAGGTCACCTCTCATCCTTCGTCTCTCCAGGGAGAAGAGACCAAGCTCCCTCAACCTATCCTCATAAGGCATGCCCCCCAATCCAGGCAACATCCTTGTAAATCTCCTCTGCACCCTTTCAATGGCTTCAACATCTTTCCTGTAATGAGGTGACCAGAACTGCGCGCAGTACTCCAAGTGGGGTCTAACCAGGGTCCTATAAAGCTGCAGCATTATCTCCCGACTCCGAAACTCAATCCCTCGATTAATGAAGGCTAGTACGCCGTACGCCTTCTTGACCGCATCCTCCACCTGCGAGGCCGATTTAAGAGTCCTATGGACCCGGACCCCAAGGTCCTTCTGATCCTCTACACTGCTAAGAATGGTACCCTTCATATTATACTGCTGCTTCATCCCATTGGATCTGCCAAAATGGATCACCACACACTTATCCGGGTTGAAGTCCATCTGCCACTTCTCCGCCCAGTCTTGCATTCTATCTATGTCTCGCTGCAACTTCTGACATCCCTCCAAACTATCCACAACACCACCTACCTTGGTGTCGTCAGCAAACTTACCAACCCATCCCTCCACTTCCTCATCCAGGTCATTTATGAAAATGACAAACAGCAAGGGTCCCAGAACAGTTCCCCACTCCCCTCCCCCACTCACTCCCCTTCCCCCACTCACTCCCCCCTCCCCCACTCACTCCTCCTTCCCCCACTCACTCCCCCCTCGCCCACTCACTCCCCTCCCCCACTCACTCCCCTCCCCCACAAACTCCCCCTCCCCACTCACTCCCCCTCCCCCACTCACTCCCCCTCCCCCACTCACTCCCCCTCCCCCACTCACTCTCCCCTCCTCCACTCACTCCCCCACTCCACTCACTACCCCTCCCCCACTCACTCTACCCCCCCTCATTCCCCCTCCCCCACTCACTCCCCCTCCCCCATTCACTCCCCCTCCCCCACTCACTCCCCCTCCCCCACTCACTCCCCCTCCCCCACTCACTCCCCCTCCCCCACTCACTACCCCCTCCCCCACTCACTACCCACTCCCCCACTCACTCCCCCTCCCCCACTCACTCCCCCTCCCCCACTCACTCCCCCTCCCCCACTCACTCCCCCCTCCTCCACTCACTCCCCCTCCCCCCTCATTCCCCCTCCCCCACTCACTCCCCCCTTCCCCCATTCTCTCCCCTCCCCAACTCACTCCCCCCCACTCACTCCCCCTCCCCCACTCACTCCCCCTCCGCCACTCCCCCCTCCCCCACTCACTCCCCCCTCCCCCACTCACTCCCCCCTCTCCCACATGCTCCCCCCTCCCCCACTCACTCCCCCTCCCCCACTCACTAACCCCTCCCCCACTCATTCCCCCCTCCCCCACTCACTCCCCCTCCCCCACTCTCCTCTCCCCCACTCACTCCCCCTCCCCCACTCACTCTCCCCTCCCCCACACACACCCCCTCCCCCATTTCCTCCCCACTCACACCCCCTCCCCCACTCTCTCCCCCTCCCCCACTGACTCCCCCCTCCGCCACTCACTCCCCCCTCCGCCACTCACTTCCCTCCCCCATTCACTGCCCCTCCCACGCTCTCTCCCCCTTCCCCAACTCACTGCCCCCTCCCCAATCACTCCCCCCTCCGCCACTCACTCCACTTCCCCCACTCACTCCCCCTCCCCCACTCAGTCCCCCCCACTCACTCCCCCTCCCCCACTCAATCCCGCCTCCCCCACTCACTCCCCCTTCCCCCCTCACTCCCCCTCCCCCACTCACTACCCCTCCTCCACTCACTACCCCTCCTCCACTCTCTCCCCCTCCCCCACTCACTCCCCCTCCCCAACTCACTCCCCCCCCACTCACTCCCCCCTCCCCAACTCACTCCCCTCCCCCACTCTCTCCCCTCCCCCACTCACTCCCCCTCCCCAACTCACTCCCCCTCCCCCACTCACTCCCCCTCACTCCCCCTCCCCCACTCACTCCCCCCTCCCCAACTCACTCCCCTTCCCCCCCTCACTCCCCCTCCCCCACTCACTCCCCCCTCCCCAACTCACTCCCCCTCCCCCACTCACTCCCCCCTCACTCCCCCTCCCCCACTCACTCCCCCTCCCCACTCACTCCCCCCTCCCCCACTCTCTCCCCTCCCCCACTCTCTCCCCTCCCCCACTCTCTCCCCCTGCCCCACTCACTCCCCCTCCCCCACTCACTCCCCCTCCCCCACTCACTCTCCCCCAGTGCCTCTCCCCTCCCCCACACACCCCCCCTCCCCCATTCCCTCCCCCTCCCCCACTCCATCCCCCCTCCCCCACTCCCACCTCCTCCCCCATTCCCTCCCCCTCCCCCACTCACTCCCCACTCCCCCTCCTCCTCCCCTCCACCTCCTCCCCCTCCTCCTCCCCTCACCTCCTCCTCTCCCCCCTCCCCCTCCCTCTCCCTCTCACCCTCCCCTCCGTCCCTCTCCCCCTCCTTCTTCCCCTCCTCCTCCCCCTCCTCCTCCCTCTCCCCCTTCCCCCTCCCCGTCCCTCTCCCCCGTCCTCCCCCCCTTGTCCTCCTCCCATTCCCCCTTCCCCCTCCTCCCCCTCCCCATCCCTCTCCCCCCTCCTCCCCCTCGTCCTCCCTCTCCCCCTTCCCCTCCCCTTCCCCCAGTCTGTTTTTGGTTCTCTGAGGAACCAGCGACGACACGGCTCCGAAATCGTTCGAAGCCTCGGAGTTAAAGGCTGAGGCGGTCGTTTTGGACGTGACCCCGCTGAGTTTGCAGCGTTCTCCCAGTTTCTGAAGCTTCCTGTATCCCCTCAGCAAACGTGAGGAGTAACAGTTCATGGGCAGTCCAGCGACGCGGGGAGTTGTGAGGATGTGTCGGTTGAGTTATCCAACAACATCAGGAAGGACATACTGGCACTGGAGCGGGTCCAGCGGAGATTCACACGGATGATCCCAGGAATGGTAGGCCTGACATACGATGAACGTCTGAGGATCGTGGGATTGTATTCATTGGAGTTTAGGAGGTTGAGGGGAGATCTAATAGAAACTTACAAGATAATGAACGGCTTAGATAGGATGGACGTAGGGAAGTTGTTTCCATTAGCAGAGGAGACTAGGACGCGGGGGCACAGCCTTAGAATAAAAGGGAGTCACTTTAGAACAGAGATGAGGAGAAATTTCTTCAGCCAGAGAGTGGTGGGTCTGTGGAATTCATTGCCACAGAGGGCTGTGGAGGCCGAGACGTTGAGCGTCTTCAAGACAGAAATTGATAAATTCTTGATTTCTCGAGGAATTAAGGGCTATGGGGAGAGAGCGGGTAAATGGAGTTGAAATCAACCATGATTGAATGGTGGAGTGGACTCGATGGGCCGAATGGCCTTACTTCCGCTCCTATGTCTTATGTCTTATGGTCTAACATGAAAGCCCAGCCCCTCCACAGGGAATAAGCTCAAACAGTGTTCCGCTCAAAATGAGTCCAATAGATCACTCCTCCGGATACATTAGTGCCTCCTTCAATCCCGGGAACGAGTTGAGCGTCACCCATTGGCACACACACACACTCCAAAGGTCCAACTGTGTGAGTGAGGGTGGGGAGTTGGATGGGGGACAGTGTGTGTGTGTGAGGGTGGGGAGTTGGATGGGGTACAGCGTGTGTGTGAGGATGGGGAGTTGGATGGGGTACAGTGTGTGTGTGAGGGTGGGGAGTTGGATGGGGTACAGTGTGTGTGTGAGGGTGGGGAGTTGGATGGGGCACAGTGTGTGTGTGTGTGAGGGTGGGGAGTTGGATGGGGTACAGTGTGTGTGTGAGGGTGGGGAGTTGGATGGGGTACAGTGTGTGTGTGAGGTTGGGGAGTTGGATGGGGTACAGTGTGTGTGTGAGTGTGGGGAGTTGGATGGGGTACAGTGTGTGTGTGAGGGTGGGGAGTTGGATGGGATACAGTGTGTGTGTGAGGGTGGGGAGTTGGATGGGGGACAGTGTGTGTGTGTGTGAGGGTGGGGAGTTGGATGGGGTACAGTGTGTGTGTGAGGGTGGGGAGTTGGATGGGATACAGTGTGTGTGTGTGTGAGGGTGGGGAGTTGGATGGGATACAGTGTGTGTGTGAGGGTGGGGAGTTGGATGGGGTACAGTGTGTGTGTGTGTGAGGGTGGGGAGTTGGATGGGGTACAGTGTGTGTGTGTGTGAGGGTGGGGAGTTGGATGGGGTACAGTGTGTGTGTGTGTGAGGGTGGGGAGTTGGATGGGGTACAGTGTGTGTGTGTGTGAGGGTGGGGAGTTGGATGGGGTACAGTGTGTGTGTGAGGGTGGGGAGTTGGATGGGGTACAGTGTGTGTGTGAGGGTGGGGAGTTGGATGGGGTACAGTGTGTGTGTGAGGGTGGGGAGTTGGATCGGGTACAGTGTGTGTGTGAGGGTAGGGGGTTGGATGGGGTAGTGTGTGTGTGTGAGGGTGGGAATGTCTTGAAGTCTGATTAATTTTGAGGTTGATTCTGTGCCGGATCTATTGTGAGTTGCAGTGTGGTGTTAGTCAGATTTTGAGAAATTCCTTTCCCAGTGCTGCCTCACAGATTCCTCTGTCCTGCCCTGCTGCTCCTTTCCCTTCCCTGAATGGAAATTCTGACCTGGTCCATACTGAACTGATGGCCGAATGATTCATAATCAGGGACCCCATGGGTCCATTGCAATCCTGTTCCCAAAATGTGGCTCATTTGTTTTGTGGGAAGAGTTGTTCGCAATATCTGTCGTGGAGGAGCATCTGCTCTCATTCCAGTTAGTTAAAAGCTGGGAGCAAGCTGGAGTCAAATAAAGTTTTGAGGTTTTGGACTTTAATGGAAATATTCGTCAGTCGGAGCATTCACCCTGTTCCAGATGTGAAACCGCCATTTATGGTCTTGTGTGAATTCAGGCTTAACCCCCAGTGCTGACAAGCTCTCTCTCTCCCTCTCTCTGTGTGTGTACATTAGACAATAAGCCTTTTACATAGTTGAAGAAGCATCTGGTTTAGTACAAGGGTCTGGATTTAATTAACCCTGGCGGATTACAGCTTTTTTTCTCGCAGGGCAATGTTTAATGGAAGAGGGGGGGGAAAGTTACTCCTTGAGATTAGGAGTCAGAACCTGTGCCAAAGTGGATGCTGATTCAATTTAATTTGATGGAACTTTTAACACAAGCTGTGTTCTCTCAGGGTCTCTTTCATCGGCACAGCGTGCCCCTGTATCATTACGGGCAAAATTATATGTTTGCAAATGGTAGCTTCGACCCATGTGAAATCACCTCCGATGTCAAATGAATGAGAGCTGGCACGGGGAAGTGTGTAGCACACTTCAAATGTTCAATGGCTTGTCCAGATTTCCTGATTTGGCTTTCGCGAGCATGTGTTCAGAGCTAGAAAGCAAAGGAAAAAAGGAGTTTCCTCTCAATGTTGAAGTTTTGTTTAGGAATACTGACTGGTGAGGGAAAGCCAAACACACTCACATTTAATGGCATCTACTCCTCATCAATCATTTTATCATTTGCAAGCCCAAATAGCTCAGTTGGGAGAGTGTTGGGCTGAAGATCGAAAGTCCTGATTCAATCCTGGGTTTCGGCATGAGCCCCCTTTCTTTGCTATCTGTTAATTGGCACTGCATTTTGGGTGGCACAGTGGTTAGCACTGCTGCCTCACACAGCACCAGAAACGCGGGTTCGATTCCCGGCTCGGGTCACTGTCTGTGTGGAGTTTGCACGTTCTCCCCGTGTCTGCGTGGGTTTCCTCCGGGTGCTCCGGTTTCCTCCCACAGTCCAAAGATGTGTAGGTTCGGTGGATTGGCTATGCTAAATTGCCCCTTAGTGTCAGTGGGGATTAGCTAGGGTAAAATGCATGGGATTATGGGGATAGGGCCTGGGTGGGATTGTGGTTGGTGCAGACTCGATGGGCCGAATGGCTTCCTTCTGCACTGTAGGATTCTACATCTTGCAAGCCCCACCCCCCTCCTCTGGTTTCCTCCCACAGTCTGAAAGACGTGCAGGTTAGGGTGGATTGGCCGTGCTAAATGCTCACTAAATTCTCCCTCAGTGTACCCGATCAGGAGTGTGGCGACTAGGGGATTTTCACAGTGACTTCACTGTAGTGTTGTCAGCCTACTTGTGACACTCGAACTTCACAAGTGGTTAGCACTGCTGCTTCACAGCTCCAGGGTCCCGGGTTCGATTCCCGGCTCGGGTCACTGTCTGTGTGGAGTTTGCACATTCTCCTCGTGTCTGCGTGGGTTTCCTCTGGGTGCTCCGGTTTCCTCCCACAGTCCAAAGATGTGCGGGTTAGGTTGATTGGCCAGGTTAAAAATTGCCCCTTAGAGTCCTGAGATGTGTAGGTTAGAGGGATTAGCGGGTAAATGTGTGGGGGTAGGGCCTGGGTGGGATTGTGGTCGGTGCAGACTCGATGGGCCGAATGGCCTCCTTCTGCACTCTATGATTTCTAATGAGGCTCCAAATTGGCTCACACCGAGGCATTTCATGGCACAGAGAGGCAGAGGGTGTGCCAGTGACTCCCAAAAGCTCCTCATGCCCAGGAGATTGGCATCACATCAATAACCCTCCTCCCCCACTTCAGACTGCCGCTCTCACCCGAGCAAGGCAGTGAAATGTCTAAACTGTTGGTTTAATGTGTGGAATGAAATGCACAAACTGCCATCTACTGGAAAGGGAGTGAAGCTGCGATCCAGTGTTCCTTCAACAGATTTGTGACCCGTGACAGAGGGTGTGCTGGGAGTGAAGCCTCCCGGATCCGGTAAACCGAGAGATACAGCAGTGTCCACTGGCGCTCTCGAGGTCTTCCATACTCACCGGGCATCACGGGAGACTGGCATGCCTCACCAACCCTCACGGTGTGCTTTGGATGGTTTATCTTTCAGTCGCGATTTGTTGCTGCTAAAGGCAGTACCCCTTTAAGGGGATGCCCCTTTAATTTGCACCACTTTGCGTGCGTTGTCTGATTTGCCGAAAAGCTGGCACCAGCTACGATCAGCAAGCAAATCAGTCAAGCTGCCACAGAAGCCGCTGCCCGTGACAATATAGCCAGCGAGGGCTGCCGCACAGAGCAAGGCCATTCGGCCCATCGCCCCGGAGCTGGTCAAAGACAAACCAAACAACTATATTAATCCCATTTTCCAGTACTTGTCCCCACAGCCTTGGATACCTCGGGATCACAAGTGCGCATCTAAATACTTCTTCAATGTTACAAGGGTCTGTGCCCCCACCACACTCTGGGTGAAAAAAGAGGGGGGGAGGGAGGGAGCGAGAGAGGGGGGAGAGAGGGCGAGAGAGAGGGGGGAGAGAGGGAGCGAGAGAGGGGGGAGAGAGGGCGAGAGAGAGGGGGGAGGGAGGGCGAGAGAGAGGGGGGAGGGAGGGCGAGAGAGAGGGGGGAGAGAGGGCGAGAGAGAGGGGGAGGGAGGGCGAGAGAGAGGGGGGAGGGAGGGCGAGAGAGAGGGGGAGGGAGGGCGAGAGAGAGGGGGGAGAGAGGGCGAGAGAGAGGGGGGAGGGAGGGCGAGAGAGAGGGGGGAGGGAGGACGAGAGAGGGGGGGAGGGAGGGCGAGAGAGAGGGGGGAGGGAGGACGAGAGAGGGGGGGAGGGAGGGCGAGAGAGAGGGGGGAGGGAGGGCGAGAGAGAGGGGGGAGGGAGGGCGAGAGAGAGAGGGGGGAGGGAGGGCGAGAGAGAGGGGGGAGGGAGGACGAGAGAGGGGGGGAGGGAGGGCGAGAGAGAGGGGAGAGGAAGGGCGAGAGAGAGGGGGGAGGGAGGGCGAGAGAGAGAGGGGGGAGGGAGGGAGCGAGAGAGGGGGAGGGAGGGAGCGAGAGAGGGGGGAGAGAGGGGGGGAGAGAGGGCGAGAGAGAGGGGGGAGGGAGCGAGAGAGAGGGGGGAGGGGGGCGAGAGAGAGGGGGGCGAGAGAGAGGGGGGAGGGGGGCGAGAGAGAGGGGGGAGGGAGGGCGAGAGAGAGGGGGGAGGGAGGGCGAGAGAGAGGGGGGAGGGAGGGCGAGAGAGAGGGGGGAGGGAGGGCGAGAGAGAGGGGGAGGGAGGGCGAGAGAGAGGGGGGAGGGAGGGCGAGAGAGAGGGGGAGGGCAGGAGCGACAGAGGGGGGAGGGAGGGAGCGACAGAGGGGGGAGGGAGGGAGCGACAGAGGGGGGGAGGGAGGGAGCGACAGAGGGAGTGAAGGCGTGAGAGAAATTTGAACAATGTCTGTGTACATGTGAAGCATGGTATAAAGATGTACTGTTTTTCTGTGAACACCAGTCTGCCTCAGAGGCCTTTCTCTGAACTCGTGCTTGAATAATCCAATCGTCACCTGCTGCGCTTGGTTTGGAAGAAGTCAGCGCTGACAGGAGACAGACGGGGGCCTTGCAGTGTGAGGGGTGAGCTGATGACAGAACATCTCACCCAGCGAATGAGAATGTGAGCCGAATTGCAAAGGAAGGCTCATTGGGATTTGCTCCAATCAGAAACCTCGATCACGAGAGCACTTTTGACGGTTCAGTTTGGAACGCAATGGCAAAATGGGCCCGTAATGCTCGCAGAGCTGGTGAGCCGAGCTTGCTGCTTCAACACGCGGGTGGCACAGTGCTTCGCACTGCTGCCTCACAGCGCCAGGAACCCGGGTTCGATTCCAGCCTGAGGTGACAGTTTAGAGTATGCACATTCTCCGCGTCTGCATGGGTTACCTCTGGCTTCCATCCACGCTGAAAAGATGTGCAGGTTAGGTGGATTGACCATGCTAAATTGCCCCTTAGTGTCCAACGATGTGCAGGTTAGGTGGATTGGCCATGCTAAATTGCCCCTTAGTGTCCAAAGATGTGCAGGTTAGGTGGATTGGCCATGCTAAATTGTCCCTTAGTGTCCAAAGATGTGTAGGTTAGGTGGATTGGCCATGCTAAATTGTCCCTTAGTGTCCAAAGATGTGTAGGTTAGGTGGATTGGCCATGCTAAATTGCCCCTTAGTGTCCAAAGATGTGTAGGTTAGGTGGATTGGCCATGCTAAATTGCCCCTTAGTGCCCAAAGATGTGCAGGTTAGGTGGATTGGCCATGCTAAATTGCCCCTTAGTGTCCAAAGATGTGCAGGTTTGGGGGAATTCGCCATGTAAATACATGGGGTTGCAGGGATAGGGCTTCAGTGAGATGCTCTGCCGTAGAATAGGTGCAGACTGGATGGGCTGAATGGCCTCCTCCTGAACTGTCGGGATTCCATAGAATCTACTCCTACGATACCTGAAAAATGGGACTCGTTCCAAACAATACGATTGAATAACGCACGGGAATTGCCCTGATCACACCAAGCGGGTGTGGCACGGGGGAGGGGGGTCAAAAACGGAGGAGTGATAAAAGTCTGCTGACTTCAGATCTGTCCCAGAGCCCGTGGCGGCCAATGAGGTACCGTGAAAGTGGCGTCACATAATGTTTGTGTGAGATGAGAATGGGTGATTTTGCAAAAGTCACTTGAAATCAGGCAGCAGAATCAGGATGTGTTAAGACAACTAAACATTTCTATTGTAAAATAATTCACTTCGTCGACCGCATGCAAGTCCGCTGACCTGACAACAGACAGCCTCCCCACCATTCCTATCAGTGCTTCCTGTTGTATGAGAACAGACCCCAGTGACACAAATCCAACTGCCGGTCAAATACCCGTGTAAAACAGCAGTGCCGTCTCCATCAGCTTTCCTTCTCCAGGGTCTCCATCATGGAGGAAAGCGGCTGAAAGGAAAGTCAGAAGGTGAATGAGCATCTCGAGAGTGTCGGCAGGCCACCGGTCTGCAGAACGTCCCCAATTTCCGCCACTTCAGTTTGCACACGGAAGCGACAGCTCTGCAGGCACGTACACGCAGCATCCTGCCAGCGGTCCATGCCAGTGCAGTGTCTGTCCACACCGTGCCCAGCACCACATATCAATGCCAACGCCCCTCTGACGCAGTAAGCATTCCAGCGAGGCCGGCCGTGACAACACCTTGTGCAGATAGAGGTTGTGACGCAGAGGCAGTTTCTCTCTCTGCTGAACCCAACCCAAAGCACTGGAAGCTCCTCACACAATTCTCAGATTCGCATTACACTTGTTGTGGGGGAAGAGGTGGCATGGTGGCTAGCGCTGCCGCCTCACAGCACCAGGGACCCGGGTTCAATTCCGGCCGCGGGTCACTGTCTGCGTGGAGTTTGCATGTTCTCCCCGTGTCTGCGTGGGTTTCCTCCGGGTGCTCCGGTTTCCTCCCACTGTCCAAAGATGTGTAGGTTAGGTGGATTGGCCATGCTAAATTGTCCCTTAGTGTCTAAAGATGTGCAGGTTGGGTGGATTGGCCATGCTAAATTGCCCCTTAGTATCCAAAGATGTGCAGGTTAGGTGGATTGGCCATGCTAAATTGCCCCTCAGTGTCCAAAGATGTGCAGGTTAGGTGGATTGACCATGCTAAATTGCCCCTTAGTGTCCAAAGATGTGCAGGTTAGGTGGATTGGCCATGCTAAATTGCCCCTTAGTATCCAAAGATGTGCAGGTTAGGTGGATTGGCCATGCTAAATTGCCCCTCAGTGTCCAAAGATGTGCAGGTTAGGTGGATTGACCATGCTAAATTGTCCCTTACTGTCCAAAGATGTGCAGGTTAGGTGGATTGGCCATGCTAAATTGCCCCTTAATGTCAGGGGAATTAGCGGGGTAAATGCATGGGGCTATGGGGATAAGGTGTGGGTGGGATTGTGGTTGGTGCAGACTCAATGGGCCGAATGGCCTCCTTCCGTACTGTAGGGATTCTATCATGGCACACTGGTCAAATCGCCGGATTAGTCATCCAGAGGCCTGGTCAAGTGACAGCTGGAGGAATTTAAATTCTATCGGGAATTTAAAAACTAGTCTTAAAATTAAGGAGCATGTAACTACGGATTGTTATAAAAATAATCCTTTACTAGCTAATGTATAGAATATAAGAGCAAGGAGGTTATGCTGGAACTATATAAAACATTAGTTCAGCCACAATTTGAGCACTGTGTGTGTGGTTCTGGTCACCTCATTACAGAAAGGTGTAATTGTATTAGAGAGGGTACAGAAGAGATTTACAAGGATGTTGTCACCCAGGACTGGATAATTGCAGCGATGAGGAAAGATTGGATAGACTGGGGTTGTTCTCATTGGATCAGAGGAGGCTGAGGGGAGATTTGATTGCGGTGTATAAAATTGTGAGGGGCCCGGATAGAATGGATGGGAGGGGCCTATTTACTTTAGCACAGAGGTCAGTGACTGGGGGAGACAAAGTGATTGGCAAAAAGATTAGAGGGGAGATTAGGATTAATGTTTTCACCCAGAGGGTAGTGGGGGGGTCTGGAACGCTGTCTGAAAGGGTAGGAGAGGCAGAAACCCTCAAAGGGTGTCTGGATCTGGACCTCGAGTGCTGTAACCTGCAGGGTTACAGAGCAAATGCTGGAAAGTGGGATGAGGCTGGGGGGAGGGGGGCGGGGGTTGTTTTCCAGCTGGCACAGACACAATGGGCCGAGTGGCCTCTTTCTGTGCTGTAAACCCTCTATGATCTCGCCTCATCTGCCCTGCACGCAACTCCAGACCCACAGAAACATGGTGGCCGCTGAACTCACCACCACTCACTCAAGGGCAATTAGGGTGAGGCAACAAACGCGTTCCTTGTTGGTGACAACTCACATCCGAGAAATGAATGAAATCAAACCTCCGGTCTTCCATTTGCACCGTGCAAGGAGCTGGCAAAAATCAAACTGGGATTGGAAAGAGAGGAGAGAGAGAGGAGCATAGCCAGACCTCTGCCCGTTTCTGTCCAAATATCACTAACTTATCAAGCGTGACACTCACAGAGCATAGTGGGAGACCAGGCAATTCTTTCATTTGGGAAGTCATACCTGAAACAAAAGCACAGAGGTTAGTGCGATAGACTGACATCTTTCTGTAGGCCTACACCGAACAGCATGCAATGGATTCCATACTTCGAGGAAAGATCCCGCCTTCTTTCGCCTACCTGTCTACTACCTCCTGAAGCCTGTTACTACCCCCTCATATTGTTGACTGAAAGGAACATGGGAGAGCAGGACTAGTTGGATAGCCGTTTTGGATAGAACTGGCATGGCGATGGCCTAGAACCATAGAAAATTACAGCTCAGAAACAGACCTTTTGGCCCTTCTTGTCTGTGCCGAACCATTTTTTGCCTAGTCCCACTGACCTGCACTTGGACCATATCCCTCCACACCCCTCTCATCCATGAACCCGTCCAAGTTTTTCTTAAATGTTTACCACTTTAGCCTAGTGGTATTATCGCCGGACTATTCATCCAGAAACTCAGCTAGTGTTCTGGGGACCCGGGTTCGAATCCCAGCAGGTGGTGGAATTTGAATTCAATAAAAAATATCTGGAATTGAGAATCTACTGAAACCATTGTCGGAAAAACCCATCTGATTCACTAATGTCCTTTAGGGAAGGAAATCTGCCGTCCTTACCCGGTCTGGCCTACATGTGACTCCAGAGCCACAGCAATGTGGTTGACTCTCAACTGCCCTCGGGCAACTAGGGATGGGCAATAAATGCTGGACAGCCAGCGACGCCCATGTCCCACAAATGAATCAAAAAAGAATGATTACAGCACAGGTGGAGCTGATTCTAGCACCATTTGGATTGGTGAGAATGGATGATTATTTTTTGAATATTTTTGGGGAATATTGTGTTATTCAAGGCTGTGTGTCTGTATAAATTATTTAATAAGAAGTTTAACAACACCAGGTTAAAGTCCAACAGGTTTATTTGGTAGCAAAAGCCACACAAGCTTTCGGAGCTGCAAGCCCCTTCTTCAGGTGAGTGGGAATTCTGTTCACAAACAGAGCTTATAAAGACACAGACTCAATTTACATGAATAATGGTTGGAATGCGAATACTTACAACTAATCAAGTCTTTAAGAAACAAAACATTTAAGAAACCACAACATTGTCATCAAACCAGCAGACAAAGGAGGGGCCATCGTCATACTGAACAGAACGGATTACTGCAAAGAAGTGTACCGACAACTGAACAACGAGGAACACTACAGACAGTTACCTGCAGATCCGACCAAAGAACACACCCGTCAACTCAACACTCTGATCAAGACCTTTGATCCGGACCTTCAGAACACCCTCCGTGCTCTCATCCCACGTACTCCCCGCGTTGGAGATCTCTACTGCCTCCCGAAGATACACAAGGCAAACATACCCGGCCGTCCCATCGTATCGGGCAATGGGACCCTGTGCGAGAACCTCTCCGGCTATGTCGAGGGCATCCTGAAACCCATTGTACAAAGAACCCCCAGCTTTTGTCGCGACACGACGGACTTCCTACAGAAACTCAACACACATGGAGCAGTTGAACCAGGAGCACTCCTCATCACAATGGCTGTCTCGGCACTCTACACCAGCATCCCCCATGACGATGGCATTGCTGCAACGGCCTCAGTGCTCAGCGCCAACAACTGCCAGTTTCCAGATGCAATTTTACATCTCATCCGCTTCATCCTGGACCACAACATCTTCACCTTCAACAACCAGTTCTTCATCCAGACACACGGAACAGCCATGGGGACCAAATTCGCACCTCAATATGCCAACATCTTCATGCACAGGTTCGAACAAGACTTCTTCACCGCACGGGATCTTCAACCGATGCTATACACTAGATACATCGATGACATTTTCTTCCTTTGGACTCATGGTGAACAATCACTGAAACAACTCTATGATGACATCAACAAGTTCCATCCCACCATCAGACTCACCATAGACTACTCTCCGGAATCGGTTGCATTCTTGGACACACGCATCTCCATTAAGGACGGTCACCTCAGCACCTCACTGTACCGCAAGCCCACGGATAACCTCATGATGCTCCACTTCTCCAGCTTCCACCCTAAACACGTTAAAGAAGCCATCCCCTACGGACAAACCCTCCGTATACACAGGATCTGCTCGGATGAGGAGGATTGCAACAGACACCTCCAGACGCTGAAAGATGCCCTCATAAGAACAGGATATGGCGCTCGACTCATTCATCAACAGTTCCAACGCGCCACAGCGAAAAACCGCACCGACCTCCTCAGAAGACAAACACGGGACACAGTGGACAGAGTACCCTTCGTTGTCCAGTACTTCCCCGGAGCGGAGAAGCTACGGCATCTCCTCCGGAGCCTTCAACATGTCATTGATGAAGACGAACATCTCGCCAAGGCCATCCCCACACCCCCACTTCTTGCCTTCAAACAACCGCACAACCTCAAACAGACCATTGTCCGCAGCAAACTACCCAGCCTTCAGGAGAACAGTGACCATGACACCACACAACCCTGCCACAGCAACCTCTGCAAGACGTGCCGGATCATCGACGCAGATGCCATCATCTCACGTGAGAACACCATCCACCAGGTACACGGTACATACACTTGCAACTCGGCCAACGCTGTCTACCTGATACGTTGCAAGAAAGGATGTCCCGAGGCATGGTACATTGGGGAAACTATGCAGACGCTGCGACAACGGATGAATGAACACCGCTCGACAATCACCAGGCAAGACTGTTCTCTTCCTGTTGGGGAGCACTTCAGCGGTCACGGGCATTCAGCCTCTGATATTCGGGTAAGCGTTCTCCAAGGCGGCCTTCGCGACACACGACGGCGCAGAATCGCTGAGCAGAAACTGATAGCCAAGTTCCGCACACACGAGGACGGCCTCAACCGGGATATTGGGTTCATGTCACACTATTTGTAACTCCCACAGTTGCGTGGACCTGCAGAGTTTCACTGGCTGTCTTGTCTGGAGACAATACACATCTTTTTAGCCTGTCTTGATGCTCTCTCCACTCACATTGTTTTGTTTCTTAAAGAGTTGATTAGTTGTAAGTATTCGCATTCCAACCATTATTCATGTAAATTGAGTCTCTGTCTTTATAAGCTCTGTTTGTGAACAGAATTCCCACTCACCTGAAGAAGGGGCTTAAGGCTCCGAAAGTTTGTGTGGCTTTTGCTACCAAATAAACCTGTTGGACTTTAACCTGGTGTTGTTAAACATCTTACTGTGTTTACCCCAGTCCAACGCCGGCATCTCCACATCATAAATTATTTAACTCAGCTGGGGATAATTTAATGGCACAAAAACAGAAAATGCGGGAAAATATCGCAGTTCTGACAACATCTTTTTTAAAAATTCATTCGTGGGACATGGGTGTCGCTGGCTGGGCCAGCACCCATTGCCCATCCCCAGTTACTCCTTGAGAAGGTGGTGGTGAGCCGCCATCTTGAATCGCTGCAGTCCATGCGGAGAGAGAACAGAACCAACGTTTGGAGTCTGGATGACCCTTTGTCAGAGATTGGCAAGCACAAACGTGATGAGTGGCCTAATGTTAATTAGACAACGGACAGCGGCGTTTTGGATGGGGTCGGAGGGCGGGAGGGCGGCCAGGGGAGCATTGCAATAGTCAAGTCGGGACCGCACCCGATCTCGGGACAACCCAACCACCCACCATCACCATATCTCCCTCATCCTTATCACCTGACAGCAACAACCTCTCCACCTGGCAGGAGGAGGAATTCATTCGATTCAGAAGCCTTCCAAGTCCATCACTCCAATTCCACTCCATCCCTGCAAATACTGGGGGGCTTTGGTGTTTGCTGAAAAGTTAGGGTTATGGGGGGGAATTGGCCGGATTTGTGAGCAGCCAGATCACTAATACCCCAACTCGCACCCAGGCTGGGGAAAAGGACACCAAGGTGCATCCACTGACAGCTCGCTCGTTCCCAGTGACTCGGGAGCCAACTCCCCCCTTGCCCTTACCAACTCTCCAGGGACGAACAAACGAAATAGATCCCACATATGGACTCGAGGACAGTTGCTCCGGCAAAGACTTGGGGGTTCTGATCCCAGCTGCAATATTATCGTTGTACTGGTATCCTGAAAGAGAACTGGAGAGGATGCGACAATGAAACTTCTGCCACTGCAGGGTCAAAGGTTTTTAACTTCCAACACATACTGTAAATGGCAAACCCTTAGGAACATTAACATACAGAGGGATCTGGGCGTGCAGGTCCACAGTTCCCTAAAAGTGGCAACACGGGTGGCCAAAGTGATTAGGAAGGCATATGACATGCTTGCCTTCATCGGCCAGGGCATTGAGTACAAGAGTTGGGAAATCATGTTGCAGCTATATAAAACCTCGGTTAGGCTGCATTTGGAGTACTGCGTGCAGTTCTGGTCACCACACTACCAGAAGGATGTGGAAGCTTTGGAGAGAGTTCAGAGAAGGTTCACCAGGATGTTGCCTGGTCTCGAGGGTGTCGGCTATGAGGAGAGGTTGGATAAACTAGGATTGTTTTCACTGGAAAGACGGAGGCTGAGGGGAGACCTGGTCTACAAAATGATGAGAGGCACAGACAGGGTGGATAGTCAGAGGCTTTTTCCCCAGGGTGGAAGTGTCAATAACAAGGGGGCACAGGTTCAAGGTGAGGGGGAGAAAGTTTAAGGGAGATGTGCGGGGGGAGTTTTTCACGCAGAGTGTGGTGGGTGCCTGGAACGCGCTGCCAGAGGAGGTGGTGGAAGAGGCACATTAGCAACATTTAAGAGGCATCTGGATGGGTCCATGAATAGGGAGTGAATGTAGGGATATGGACCGAGTAAGGGCAGAAGGGTTTTTTTGGTTTAGTTAAGTTGGGCATCATGATCGGCACGGGCTTGGAGGGCCGAAGGGCCTGTTCCTGTGCTGGACTGTTCTTTGTTCCTACATTCAGACACATTTTTGTACCTCGCAGAGGGGAGAGTTACTCTGGCAATTCGAATACACCAACTGCCCAAATTCAACACGCCCATCCCAGGCTGTGATTTGATTTGTCACATTGGCGTATAGTGAAAAGTATTGTTTCTTGCGCGCTATACAGACAAAGCAAACCGTTCATAGAGTACATAGGGGAGAAGGAAAGGAGAAGGTGCAGAATGTAGTGTTACAGTCATAGCTAGGGTGTAGAGAAAGATCAACTTCATATATGGTAGGTCCATTCAAAAGTCTGACAGCAGCAGGGAAGAAGCTGTAATCAGACAACATCCTGGTAAATCTCTGTGGCCTCCCTCCTGCAACCACATCATTCCTATAGTACAGTGAGCGGGACTGTACACAGTACTCCAGCTGTGGTCTAACTAGCGTTTATACAGTTCCAGCATAACCTCCCTGCTCTTATATTCAATGCCTCGATGTGGAAATGCCGGCGTTGGACTGCGATGGGCACCGTAACAAGTCTCACAACGCCAGGTTAAAGTCCAACAGGTTTATTTGGAATCACGAGCTTTCGGAGCGCTGCTCCTTCATCAGGTAAGTGGAGAGTGGAGTTCACAAACACGGCATATATAGACAAAGACACAATTGCAAGACAATTCCAACCATTATCTTGCAATTGTGTCTATATATGCCGTGTTTGTGAACCTACCTGCACTCACCTGATAAAGGAGCAGCGCTCTGAAAGCTTGTGATTCCAAATAAACCTGTTGGACTGCAACCTGGTGTTGAGACTTCTTACTGCATTCAATGTCTTGGCTAATAAAGGCAAGTATGCTGTCTGCCTTCATAACCACCTTATCCACCTGACCAGAATCGCAGACTGTTCTCCTACCCAGGGATGTGTGATCGTGCATTCCAAGATCCCTCTGCATGTCTCAGTACCCTCCCACTTACTGTGGATTCCTTGTTAGCCTTCTCCCAGTACATGACCTCACATTTCTCTGGGTTGACCTCCATTCGCCAGCCTTCTACCCGCCTGAGCAGCCCATTGAGATCTTGCTGCAGTTTTCCTCTTCATTATCACCCACACAGCCAGTTCTTGTACCATCAGGAAACTTCTTAACCACCTCTCCGACATTCGAGCCCAAATCATAGACCACAAAAGGTGAGGGACCTCAGACAGAGCACTGCGTTACCCTATTGGAAACAGCCTTCCAGTCACACACACCCCCATCCGCCATTATTCCCCTGCCACTTCCTGCCTCGGAGCTGATCTTGGATCTGATTTTCCACTGTGTCTTTCCCCCTTAATTTCATCTCATATTTCACACCCTTCCTCCCTTTAGCGTGGAGTTGTTTGGTCAGTGTGAACTTAGGTTCCAAAACCTCGACTTATTTCACAGTCTGCCGGACTATTGGGGCATTCCTCTGTAAACGCTGTGAGCTGGTCACGCTGGGTTTAAAATACATTGCTCCTTCTACATGCCGAGTGCCAGAACAGGACAATTGCAGCAGTAGGTCAGACGCACGCTTGCAACAGCAGATAACCTTGAAGGATCGTTACCTGGCTTTGATGCAGTTTTTGCTTAGATTCGAGTAGCCATGGATGAAAGTCCCTGGTGATTCGTCCTCATCTACAGACCAGCAAGCAGCAAAATAAGGAGCAAAAAAGGGTTAGCAAGAAAATCCAAACTTCTGTTAATAGCTCAAAGATCCCAGCTACATGCCTCTGCACCTTATCAAACGATAGATAGCTCATCCCCACAGTGCACAGGCCAGAACGAAGTAAATTATTTCTCTCTGCTTATTAGCCAACTTGGCAACTATACTCACACAGTTTGGTTGTCCCCAGGGAGAGGAGACAATGAGTCTGCCAGTACTGTTGTGGCCTGCCATACCCACTGGGCACTGCAGGGGGCTGGGGTGCTTTCGCCACATTTTAGTTTGATGTTTTAAGTTTTCGCTTGCAATTTCATAGAATCCCGACAGTGCCGAAGGAGGCCATTCGGCCCATCGAGTCAGCACTGACAACAATCCCTCCCAGGCTCTATCCCATAACACCACGTATTTACCTTGCTGACACTAAGGGACAATTTAGCATGGCCAATCCACCTAACCTGCACATCTTTGGACACTAAGGGACAATTTAGCATGGCCAATCCACCTAACCTGCACATCTTTAGACACTAAGGGGCAATTTAGCATGGCCAATCCACCTAACCTGCACATCTTTGGACACTAAGGGGCAATTTAGCATGGCCAATCCACCTAACCCGCACATCTTTGGACACTAAGGGGCAATTTAGCATGGCCAATCCACCTAACCTGCACATCTTTGGACACTAAGGGACAATTTAGCATGGCCAATCCACCTAACCTGCACATCTTTGGACACTAAGGGGCAATTTAGCATGGCCAATCCACCTAACCCGCACATCTTTGGACACTAAGGGGCAATTTAGCATGGCCAATCCACCTAACCTGCACATCTTTGGACACTAAGGGACAATTTAGCATGGCCAATCCACCTAACCTACACATCTTTGGACACTAAGGGACAATTTAGCATGGTCAATCCACGTAACCTACACATCTTTGGACACTAAGGGGCAATTTAATATGGCAATCCACCTAACTTACCCATATTTGGAGTGTGGGAGGAAACCAGAGCACCCGGAGGAAACCCAGACAGGGGGAGAATGTGCAAACTCCACACAGACAGTGACCCGAGGCCAGAATTGAACCCGGATCCCTGACGCTGTGAGGCAGCAGTGCTAACCACTGGGCTGCCCTATTTCTATTTAAGGCAGTACCCCTTTAAGCCTCTGTCCCTTTCATTTTTCATGCAGTTTGTTGGATTTATCTGGAATTGGTTCATCGTTTGAACTCAAAACTGGGTAAGCCACAAACTTCGAGCAATGTTCTGGGGTTCCAGGTTCAAATCCGACCATGGCTGATGGTCGAATTTGAATTCCAAAAGAAACCTCCTGGGGCAGGCAATGTTCAGGCAATTATTTTGGATTCCTCCTGCGGCCTAGTGGTATAGGTCAGTGACAAAACCAACAGGGTTTAGGTTCGATTCCCACCGCTGTCAATGGTTACATTTGAATTTTATAAAATATTTTGACCCACACAGTTAAAAATAGTACTTACTATTGGCAAAGACTGAAAGAAGAATGGACACAATGAGCTGTTTACTGGTCCAAGAACAGGATTGAAGAGGAAACATCAGCAAGGGGAGCTCAGCATAAGAGACAACTATTTCTGAGCATCAAACGCAAAGGTTTAATTTTGGGCGGCACGGTGGCACAGTGGTTAGCACTGCTGCCTCACACCACCAGGGACCTGGGTTCAATTCTGGCCTTGGATCACTGTCTGTGTGGAGTTTGCACATTCTCCCCATGTCTGCGTGGGTTTCCTCCGGGTGCTCCGGTTTCCTCCCACAGTCCAAAGATGTGCAGGTTAGGGTGCATTGGCCGTGCTAAATTGCCCCTTTGGATCATAGAAACCCTACAGTGCAGAAGGAGGCCATTCGGCCCATCGAGTCTGCACCGACCACAATCCCACCCAGGCCCTACCTCCACATATTTACCCACTAAGCCCTCTAACCTACGCATCTCAGGATTCTAAGGGGCAATTTTTTTTTTTAACCTGGCCAATCAACCTAACCTTTGTGTCCAAAGATGTGTAGGTTAGATGGATTAGCCATACTAAGTTGTCCCTTAGTGTCCAAAGATGTGCAGGTTAGGCGGATTGGCCATGCTAAATTGCCCCTTAGTGTCCAAAGATGTGCAGGTTAGGCAGATTGGCCATGCTAAATTGCCCCTTAGTGTCCAAAGATGTGTGGGTTAGGTGGATTGGCCATGCTAAATTGTCTCTTAGTGTCCAAAGATGTGCAGGTTAGGTGGATTGGCCATGCTAAAGTGTCTCTTAGTGTCCAAAGATGTGTAGGTTAGGTGGATTGGCCATGCTAAATTGCCCCTTAGTGTCCGAAGATGTGCAGGTTAGGTACATTGGTCGTGCTAAATTCTCCTTCAGTGTAACCCGAACAGGTGTTGGAATGTGGCGACTGGGGCATTTTCACAGTAACTTCATTGCAGTGTTAATGTAAGCCTACTTGTGACACTAATAAATAAACTTTAAACTTTAACAGATACAGACAAGAGCATTACAGGAGGGGGTTGAAGAGCATTACGGGGGGCAGGGGGGTGGAAATGGGTGGGAGGGGGGAGCTTTACACGAGAGACAGGAGGAGGAAATGAACACAGCAGCAAATAAACTTGACACTAACCTTCCTCCCAGTCTTCCTCGGGTAGGGGGCACTGCCAAGTGCTCAGGGGGGCGGCACAGGGTTTGCGCTGAGCACCACTCACTGTGAAAGAAGGCAGAGAATTTACTGGCAAGTACAATGTGAAAACGGTGAGGATTACCGAGACATAATCTTCGACCTTCATATTACTCGTGGCTGCCTGTCACTGTGGGGGAGCGGGTGGTAGGATTGGGCTGCACGAAGTTGACTGGTCTCACACAGGACAATGATAAATAGCCTTGATCTCCTCAATCAGCCAGGGTTCCTGCTCCCAGTCGCAAACCAGCAGCGTCTGCTGGAAGGAGTGAACTCTGACTGAAATAGTTGGGAATCACCTCCTGCAAGTTGGGTGAAGCATTGGCAGCAAGGCTTTGCTCCCTGCCCAATATCCTGGTCCATATACCCAACTGACTGCCCCACTTCTACTCATTCTACACCCAATTCTATTCCTATTTATTGACTACAGCTCAGCCTTCAACACCGTAACTCCAAACTCCGTGGCCTGGGCCTCGGCTCCTCCCTCTGCGACTGGATCCTGAACTTCCTAACTCACAGACCACAATCAGTAAGGATAGGCAACACCACCTCCACGATCATCCTCAACACCGGTGCCCCACAAGGCTGTGTTCTCAGCCCCCTACTATACTCCTTATACGCCTCTGACTGTGCGGCCAAATTCCCCCCCAACTCGATTTTCAAGTTTGCTGACGACACCACCGTAGTGGGTCGGATCTCAAACAATGACGGGACAGAGTACAGGAATGAGATAGAGAATCTGGTGAACTGGTGCGGCAACAATAATCTCTCCCTCAATGTCAACAAAACGAAGGAGATTGTCATCGACTTCAGGAAGCGTAAAGGAGAACATGCCCCTGTCTACATCAACGGGGATGAAGTAGAAACGTGGACTCACGCACCCCGGACATTCTCTCTTCCACCTTCTTCTGTCGGGAAAAATATACAAAAGTCGGAGGTCACGTACCAACCAACTCAAGAACAGCTTCTTCCCTGCTGCTGTCAGACTTTTGAATGGACCTACCTTATATTAAGTTGATTTTTCTCTATACCCTAGCAAGGCTATAACACTACATTCTGCACTCTCTCCTTTCCTTCTCC
This sequence comes from Mustelus asterias, assembly GCF_964213995.1. Lineage (NCBI taxonomy): Eukaryota > Metazoa > Chordata > Chondrichthyes > Carcharhiniformes > Triakidae > Mustelus > Mustelus asterias. The sequence continues at coordinate 23,251 of NW_027593048.1, forward strand.
ACTATGTACTCTATGAACGGTATGCTTTGTCTGTATAGCATGCAAGAAACAATACTTTTCACTGTTTTTTTATGGGACATGGGCGTCGCTGGCTGGGCCAGCATTTATTGCCCATCCCTAGTTGCCCGAGGGCAGTTGAGAGTCAACCACATTGCTGTGGCTCTGGAGTCATATGTAGGCCAGACCGGGTAAGGACGGCAGATTTCCTTCCCTAGAGGACATTAGTGAACCAGATGGGTTTTTCCGACAATGGTTTCATCAGTAGATTCTTAATTCCAGATATTTTTTATTGAATTCAAATTCTACCATCTGCCGTGGCGGGATTCGAACCCGGGTTCCCCAGAACATGAGCTGAGTTTCTGGATTAATAATCTAGTGATAATACCACTAGGCCATCGCCTCCCCATGTGACAATAATAAATCAAATCAAATCATTCAAATGAGTGCATCAACTTGTCGTTTCTTAATGGTCCGGTTCTGTTGTTATTTAATTGGTGGGACAGGCTCCAGTGATCCAGAGATATTTGAATCATCGATAGTCACGGGTGAGGTGCCTGAAGATTGGAGGGTGGCAAATGTTGTGCCTTTGTTTAAAAAGGACTGCAGGGAAAAGCCTGGGAACTACAGGCCGGTGAGCCTCACATCTGTCGTGGGTAAATTGTTGGAAGGTATTTTGAGAGACAGGATCTACAGGCATTTAGAGACACAAGAACTGATTAGGGACAGTCAGCCTGGCTTTGAGAGTGGAAAATCATGGCTCACAAATTTGATTGAGTTTTTTGAAGGGGTAACCAAGAAGGTAGATGAGGGCAGTGCAGTTGATATTGTCTATATGGACTTTAGCAAGGCCTTTGACAAGGTACCGCATGGTAGGTTGTTGCATAAGGTTAAATCTCACGGGATCCAGGGTGAGGTATCTAAATGGATACAAAATTGGCTTGATGACAGAAGCCAGAGGGTGGTTGTGGAAGGTTGTTTTTCAAACTGGAGGCCTGTGACCAGCGGTGTGCCTCAGGGATCAGTGCTGGGTCCACTGTCATTTGTCATTTATATTAATGATTTTGATGAGAATATAGCATGGTTAGTAAGTTTGCAGATGACACAATGATTGGTGGCATAGTGGACAGTGAAGAAAGTTATCGCCGATTGCAACGAGATCTTGATCAATTGGGCCAGTGGGCTGACGAATAACAGATGGAGTATAATTTAGATGAATGTGAGGTGATGCATTTTGTTAGATTGAACCAGGGCAGGATTTACTCAGTTAATGGTAGGGCGTGACCTACATTCCTCCCGGAACCTTCATGTATTTTTTAAATTTATTAGTGTCACAAGTAGGCTTACATTAACACTGCAATGAAATTACTTTGAAAATCTCCTAGTTGCCACACTCTGGCACCTGTTCGGGTACACTAAGGGACAATTTAGCATGGCCAATCCACCTAACCTGTACATCTTTGGATGCTAAGGGAGAACTTAGCATGGCCAACTCAGCTAACCAGCATGTCTTTCGGACTGTGGGAAGAAACTGGAGCACCCGGAGGAAACTCACGCAGACACGGGGAGAATGTGCAGACTCCACACAGACAGTGACCCGAGCCGGGAGTCGAACCCGGGTCCCTGGCGCTGTGAGGCAGCAGTGCTAACCCACTGTGCCACCCCCTTCAAAGGGAAGCTCAGGAGGTGGTGCGGACAGTAACACAAGTCGCTGGGCTCTCTTCTCTCATCACTCAAAAGTCGTCCACGATTCATGTCTATACAACAAGGCGGTGAGAACGCAGGCCGAATAACGCAGCATCTTGATCCTGTCAGTGAGCTCTGACATTACTGCAGACATGTTCGATGAGTGTACCGGATATGCCAGCTATATCAGACTGTGTATGGAGAGACAGACCAGAGCTGTCAGAATCTGCCCAGCACTTTCATAGAATCATAGAATCATAGAAACCCTACAGTGCAGAAGGAGGCCATTCGGCCCATCGAGTCTGCACCGACCACAATCCCACCCAGGCCCTACCCCCACATATTTTACCCGCTAATCCCTCTAACCTACACATCCCAGGACTCTAAGGGGCAATTTTTTAACCTGGCCAATCAACCTAACCCGCACATCTTTGGACTGTGGGAGGAAACCGGAGCACCCGGAGGAAACCCACGCAGACACGAGGAGAATGTGCAAACTCCACACAGACAGTGACCCGAGCCGGGAATCGAACCCGGGACCCTGGAGCTGTGAAGCAGCAGTGCTAACCACTGTGCTACCGTGCCGCCCAGGTTGTTTCCGCAGGATGTTACTTACTGTGAACAGAAATGTGACACCTGATCCCACAGCCCAAGGTTTTCTCCACACCTTACGTGGTGACCATGGAGTCAGACACCCATACAACCCAGAAAAGGCCCTTCAGCCCATTGAATCTATACCCACAATATCTACCACTAAAGTCACGCCAATCCCATTTTCCTGCACTTGTCCCATATCCTTGAATGTTCTGATATTTCAAGTCTTATCCACATATTTATTGAAGATTGTCAGGTTTCCAGTCCCCACTACCTTCCCAGGCAGCGCATTCCAGATTCCCACCTCCCTCTGAGTGAAAAAATGTTTTCCTGAATCTCCTCCTCCCTCACCCTAAAACTATCCCCCTCGTGACTGACCCCTCATCCAAGGGGAACAGCTGCTCCCTGCTCACCCTGTCCATCCCCCTCATAATCTTATTCACCTGAATCATGTCCCCCCTCAGCCTTCTCAGCTCTAGAGAAAACAATCCAAGCCTATCCAGTCTCTCCTTATCGCTCAAATACTCCATCCCAGGCAGCATCCTGGTGAATCTCCTCTGTACTCCCTCTGGTGTAACCACACCCTTCCTATAGTGAGGTGACCAGAACTGCACACAGTGCTCCAGCTGTGGCCTCACCAACGCTCTGTACAGCTCCAACATTACCTCCCTACACTTGTACTCTATACCACGACTGATAAAAGCAGTGTCCCATCTGCCTTCTTAACTACCCTATCCATCTGCTCTGTCGCCTTCAGGGATCTGTGAATAATTACCCCAAGATCCCTCTGCACCTCCACACCACTGGACACTGGTTTCCAGTCACTCAAACAACCTTCTACCACTACCCTTTTACCGTCCCACCCGTCACGGGAATCGGAGTGGGCAAGGAGCGGACCATGGTTGATCTAGGACGGGATTTTCCAGTTTCAGGGCGAGCAGGGGCCGGAAGATCCCGCCCAGAGTGTCCTATTACTAAGCCAGAGCGCTTGGCAACACAGACACAGTCCAGAGAGCACGCGTTAACAACACATCGAGCCAGATTTTGGAATGCTGTGGCTGTGTCAAAAATACGGCCGTTTTTAAAGCACGCAGCGGCAAAACACAACATGCTGTCTTACCAAAATCCTCCTCAATAACCTTCTTGTCGGCACAGATCGTGATGTGCTGTTTCATCTCAGCTTTCGGGATCCGGTGTCTTGCGTTGAAGGGGCAGGCCTCCAAACTCAGAGCTCTTCCCGGAAAATTCTGACAGTAAAGTCAAAGCCGGAAAAACATGCTCAATTCGGGACCACTTATCAACGTAATGTCTTAAAAACCTTGTACCCGCACACAGTTCCCGCCCATGAATGTCGTTTGGTGGGTCACTATCTATGCAAAATAGAAGGTTCAAATCGTAAAAACGTGCCAATGTCTAATCACAGCTCATTTGATGGAATCTAATTACGCAACGTCTGTTTTCCACAAGAAATTCAGCCTCCATTTTACACTCAGTAAAAATTCAATTCCCAAACTAAGCTCTAAAATAATGAGAAAAAACACACAAATTTGGAGCTGGATTAGGCCATTCAGCCCCTTGAGCCTGTCCCACCGTTTGATCAGATGGCTGATCCCGACAGTCACTTCAAGTCTGCATCCCGCCTTTTCCCGATAACCTTTCACCCCCTTACTTACCAGGCATCTATCCGTCTCTGCCTTAACAACATTCACAGACCGCTTCCACCGCCTGTTCAGGAGGAGAGTTCCAGACACTCATCACCCTCCGAGAATTTGTTTTGCCCAATCTGTTTTAAACGGGCGGCCCCTTATTTTTAAACAGTGACCCTTGATTCTAGATTCCCTCACAAGAGGAAATATCCTCTCCACATCCACCCTGTCGATACCCCTCAGGATCTGAAAGATTTTGATCAAGTCGCCTCTTACTCTTCTAAACTCCAGTGGATACAAACCTAGCCTGTCCAACCTTTCCTCATAAGACAATCTGCCCATTCCTGAGTAAATCTTCTGGTTGATTAGTAAGTTTGTGGATGACACAAAGGTTGGTGGAATTTTCAGATAGCGATGAGGACCATCAGAGGATACAACAGGATATAGATCGGCTGGAGACTTGGGCGGAGAGGTGGCAGATGGAGTTTAATCCGGACAAATGTGAGGTAATGCATTTTGGAAGGACCAATAAGATAGGAAATGTACAGTAAATGGCAGAACCCTTAAGAGTATTGATAGGCAAAGGGATCTGGGTGTACAGGTATACAGGTCACTGAAAGTGGCAATGCAGGTGGAGAAGGTAGTCAAGAAGGCATACGACATGCTTGCCTTCATCGGCCGGGGCATTGAGTTTAAAAATTGGCAAGTCATGTTGCAGCTTTATAGAACCTTAGTGAGGCTGCACTTGGAATATAGTGTTCAATTCTGGTCGCCACACTACCAGAAAGATGTGGAGGCTTTGGAGAGGGTACAGAAAAGATTTACCAGAATGTTGCCTGGTATGGAGGGCATTAGCTATGAGGAGAGGTTGGAGAAACTTGGTTTGTTCTCACTGGAACGATGGAGGTTGAGGGGCGACCTGATAGAAGTCTACAAGATTATGAGGGGCATGGACAGAGTGGATAGTCAGAAGCTTTTTCCCCAGGGTGGAAGAGTCAAGTACTAGGGGGTGCAGGTTTAAGGTGCGAGGGGCAAGGTTTAAAGGAGATGTACGAGGCAGATTTTTTACACAGAGAGTAGTGGGTGTCTGGAACTTGCTGCCGGGGGAGGTAGTGGAAGCGGATACGATAATGGCTTTTAAGGGGTGTCTTGACAAATACATGAATAGGATGGGAATAGAGGGATATGGTCCCCGGAAGGGTAGGGGATTTTAGTTAAGTCGGGCAGCATGGTCGGTGCAGGCTTGGAGGGCCGAAGGGCCTGTTCCTGTGCTGTAATTTTCTTTGTTCTCTGAAATGCTTCCAACATAGCTACATCTTTCCTTAAGGAAAGAGATCAGTACTGAACTCAGTATTCCAAATGTGGCCTCACTAATGCTCGAGATAACTGAAGCATAACCTCCCTACTTTTGCACACATATTTTAGTGACATTTTGCATAACCATACCAAACGTAACCACTTTATTTTCCAAAGTCCCAAGGTTTTTACTTCAAGGTTCCAGCTGTGCTGAAAGTCTGAGCTTAGTCTGAAAACATATGCCAAGAGCAGAAATTCTGTTCCTCAAAGGACGGTTCTGCAAGCTGTGCGGGCAATTTTCCACAAGCATTAACCAGCCAAATTATAGAATTGGACAGGAGGTATTGCCACAAAATCTCTTCGGTTCTTCTACAAAATGATTGGAAGAAAGGCCAGCTTGCAGGTTCCAGGAGCTCTGCTTGATGCTGAGTGTAGGCCCGAGCGCGAATGACTGGGATCTCGTGGGGCCTGCAGGAGCAGGCTATCGGGAGGAGGGGTGGAGGCTGGAGGGGAGAAATAGGGTGGAGAAGGCCCGTCACCTCCCTGCCGCAGTGGCATTTCACCGCCATCACCCAGAGGCCGCCCAACAGCCAGCGGGAGATAGAGGAGCAGATATGTCGTCAGATTTTGGCAAGGTGCAAAAGTTTAACCTGGTGTTGTGAGACTTCTTAAGGTGCAAAAGTAACAGGGTTGTTGTAGTGGGAGATTTTAACTTCCCCTATATTGACTGGGACTCACTTAGTGCTCGGAGCATGTTTGGGGCAAAGTTTGTAAGGAGCATCCAGAGGAGGGCTTCTTGAAACAGTGTGTAGATAGTCCAACTAGGGAAGGGGCCACACTGGACCTGGTATTGGGGAATGAGCCCGGCCAGATGATCGATGTTTCAGTCGGGGAGTAGTTCGGGAACAGTGACCACAATTCAGTAAGCTTTAAGGTACTGATGGATAAAGATAAGTGTAGTCCTCAAGTGAAGGTGTTAAATTGGGGGAAGGCTAATTACAACAATATTAGGCAGAAACTGAAGAATGTAGATTGGGGGCAGATGTTTGAGGGCAAATCAACATCTGGCATATGGGAGGCTTTCAAGTATAAGTTGATAGGGATTCAGGACCGGCACATTCCTGTAAGGATGAAGGATAAGTATGGCAAGTTTTGGAACCTTGGATAATGAGAGATATTGTGAGCCGAGTTAAAGAGAAAAAGGAAGCATTTGTCAAAGCTAGGAGGCTGGGAACACACGAAACAAGTGTGGAATACAAGGAAAGTATAAAGAAACTTAAGCAAGGAGTAAGCAGGGCTAAAAGGGGTCATGAAAAGTCATTGGTCAGCAGGATTAAGGAAAATCCCAAGGCTTTTTATACATATATAAAGAGCAAGAGGGTAGCCAAGGAGAGGGTTGGCCCACTCAAGGATAAGGGAGGGAATCTATGCGTGGAGCCAGAGGAAATGGATGAGGTATTAAATGAATACTTTGCGTCAGTATTCACCAAAGAGAAGGACTTGATGGATGACGAGTCTGCGAAAGGGTGTGTAGTTAGTTTGGGTCATGTTGAGATTAAAAAGGAGGTGGTATTGGGGTTCTTGAGAAACATTAAGATAGAGAAGTCCCCAGGGCCTGATGGGATATACCCCAGAATACTGAGAGAGGCAAGGGAGGAAATTGCTGGGGCCTTGAGAGAAATCTTTGTATCCTCACTGGCTACAGGGGAGGTCCCAGAGGATTGGAGAATAGCCAATGTTGTTCCTTTGTTTAAGAAGGGTAGCAAGGATAATCCAGGTAATTACAGGCTGGTGAGCCTTACATCAGTGGTAGGGAAATTATTGGAGAGGATTCTTCAAGACAGGATTTACTCCCACTTGGAAATAAGTGGACGTATTAGCGAGAGGCAACATGGTTTTGTGAAGGGGAGGCCGTGTCTCACTAACTTGATGGAGTTTTTCGAGGAAGTGACGAAGATGATTGATGAGGGTAGGGCAGTGGATGTTGACTACATGGACTTCAGTAAGGCCTTTGACAAGGTTCCTCATGGCAGACTAGTGCAGAAGGTGACGTCGCATGGGATCAGAGGTGAGCTGGCAAGGTGGATACAAAACTGGCTCGGTCATAGAAAAGAGGGTAGCAGTGGAAGGGTGCGTTTCTGAATGGAGGGCTGTGACAAGTGGCGTTCCTCAGGAATCAGTGCTGGGACCTTTGCTGTTTGTAATACCTATAAATGATTTGGAGGAAAATGTAACTGGTTTGATGAGTACGTTTGCGGACGACACAAAGGTTGGTGGATTTGCGGATAGCGATGAGGACCATCAGAGGATACAGCAGGATACAGATCAGTTGGAGACTTGGGCGGAGAGATGGCAGGTGGAGTTTAATCCGGACAAATGTGAGGTAATGAATTTTGGAAGGTCTAATACAGATAGGAAATGTACAGTAAATGGCAGAACCCTGAAGAGTATTGATAGGCAGAGGGATCTGGGTGTACAGGTACACAGGTCACTGAAAGTGGCAATGCAGGTGGAGAAGGTAGTCAAGGTGGTATATGGCATGCTTGCCTTCATCGACCGGGGCATTGAGTTTAAAAATTGGCAAGTCATGTTGCAGCTTTATAGAACCTTAGTTAGGCCGCACTTGGAATATAGTGTTCAATTCTGGTCGCCACACTACCAGAAGTATGTGGAGGCTTTGGAGAGGGTACAGAAAAGATTTACCAAGATGCTGCCTGGTATGGAGGGCATTAGCTATGAGGAGAGTTTGGAGAAACTTGGTTTGTTCTCACTGGAACGGCGGAGGTTGAGGGGAGACCTGATAGAAGTCTACAAGATTATGAGGGGCATGGACAGAGTGGATAGTCAGAAGCTTTTCCCAGGGTGGAAGAGTCAATTACTAGGGGGCACAGGTTTAAGGTGCGAGGGGCAAGGTTTAAAGGAGATGTACGAGGCAGATTTTTTACACAGTGGGTGGTGGGTGCCTGGAACTCGTTGCTGGGGGAGGGAGTGGAAGCAGATACGAGAGTGACCTTTAAGGGGCGTCTGGACAAATACATGAATAGGATGGGAATAGAGGGATATGGTCCCCGGAAGGGTAGGGGGTTTTAGTTCAGTCGGGCAGCATGGTCGGTGCAGGCTTGGAGGGCCGAAGGGCCTGTTCCTGTGCTGTAATTTTCTTTGTTCAATTCTAAAGCCTCAACACTAAGAGGTCTCCAACAATGGTATGATGACGCTGACCATGCCTGCTCTCCCTTCTTTACCACCCATCCCTCATTCTTGTTCCTTGCTGGCAGATGGAATACAATGTGGGAAAGTGTGAGGTGATGCACTTTGGTGGGAAGAATAGAGGTGTGGACTATTTTCTAAATGGGAAGAGAATTCAGAAATTGGAAGCGCAAAGGGACTTGGTGAGTCCTAGTTCAGGATTCTCTAAAGGTTAACTTGTAGGTAGAGTTGGTGGCTAGGAAGGCAAATGCGATGTTAGCATTCATGTCGAGAGGACTAGAATACAAGGGCAGGGATGTACTTCTGAGGCTGTATAAGGCTCTGGGCAGACCCCATTTGGAGTATTGTGAGCAGTTTTGGGCCCCATATCTAAGGAAGGATGTGCTGGCCTTGGAGACGGTCCAGAGGTTCACGAGAATGATCCCGGGAATGAAAGGCTTGACGTATGAGGAGTGTCTGAGGACTCTGGGTCTGGACTCGATGGAGTTTAGAAGGATGAGGGGGGGAATCTCATTGAAACTTACAGAAATATGAAAGGCCTGGATAGAGAGGACGTGGAGTGGATGTTTCCATTAGTCAGAGAGACTCGGATCCGAGGGCACAGCCTCAGAATAAAGGGATGGCCCTTTAGAACCGAGATGAGGAGGAATTTCTTCAGCCAGAGGGTGGTGAATCTGTGGAATTCATTGCCACAGAGGAGGCCGGGTCACTGAGTGTATTGAAGACAGAGATAGATAGGTTCTTGATCAATAAGGGGATCAAAGGTTACAGGGAAAAGGTGAGAGAATGGGGTTGAGAAACTTATCAGCCATGATTGAATGGTGGAGCAGACTCAATGGGCCGAGTGGCCTCATTCTGCTCCTATATCTGATGGTCTAAAGAATATCGAGCCTCTGGCTCAATTGGATTTCCTGCAGCTGAGAAGCCCCGTTGCTCACAGACAGACACTGGTGTTCAGCTCCAGTTGCTAAGAGTTGGATCCAATGGAATATGCATTCTCTCTTGACCAATGTTACATCGAGCTCCAGTCCAGGGTGGAAAGCTCAACCTTACCCAATCCCACCTCTGTCTATACCTACAAGAGGCATTCTCAAACTGGCTGCCGCTATTTTGCAACTCAGTTCCACGGAGGAAGCAATCAATCAGCTCAGCGGACAAGGGCAGTTCAATAGGGCGGCACGGTAGCACAGTGGTTAGCACTGCTGCTTCACAGTGCCAGGGACCTGGGTTCAATTCCCGGCTCGGGTCACTGTCTGTGTGGAGTCTGCACGTCCTCCCAGTGTCTGCGTGGGTTTCGTCCGGGTGCTCTGGTTTCCTCTCACAGTCCAAAGATGTGTAGGTTAGGTGGATTGGCCATGCTAAATTGCCCCTTAGTGTCCAAATATGTGCAGGGACATCTCCAGCCCCTACACCCCCTCCCTATCTCTGTAACCTCCTCCAGCCCCGACACCCCTCCCTATCTCTAACCTCCTCCAGCCCCGACACCCCTCCCTATCTCTGTAACCTCCTCCAGCCCCTACACCTCTCCCTATCTCTGTAACCTCCTCCAGCTCCTACACCCCTCCCTATCTCTGTAACCTCCACCAGCACCTACACCACCTCCCTATCTCTGTAACCTCCTCCAGCCCCTACACCTCTCCCTATCTCTGTACCCTCCTCCAGCCCCTACACCCCCTCCCTATCTCTGGAACCTCCTCCAGCCCCTACACACCTCCCTATCTCTGTAACCTCCTCCAGCCCCGACACCCCTCCCCATCTCTATAACCTCCCCCAGCCCCTACACACCTCCCCATCTCTGTAACCTCCTCGAGCCCCTACACCTCTCCCTATCTCTGGAACCTCCTCCAGCCCCTACACACCTCCCTATCTCTGTAACCTCCTCCAGCCCCTACACCCCTCCCTATCTCTGTAACCTCCTCCAGTCCCAACACCCGTCCCTATCTCTGTAACCTCCTCCAGCCCCTACACCTCTCCCTATCTCTGTAACCTCCTCCAACCCCTACATCCCTCCCTATCTCTGTAACCTCCTCCAGCCCTGACACCCCTCCCTATCTCTGTAACCTCCTCCAGCCCCTACACCCGTCCCTATCTCTGTAACCTCCTCCAGCCCCGACAACCCTCCCTATCTCTGTAACCTCCTCCAGCCCCTACACCCCTCCCTATCTCTATAATCTCCTCCAGCCCCTAAACCCCTCCCTCTCTCTGTAACCTCCTCCAGCCCCTACAACCCTCCCTATCTCTATAATATCCTCCAGTCCCTACACCCCTCCCTATCTCTGTAACCTCCTCGAACCCCCCACACCCCTCCCTATCTCTGTAACCTCCTCCAGCCCCTACACCCCTCCCTATCTCTGTAACCTCCTCCAGCCCCTACACCCCCTCCCTATCTATGTAACCTTCTCCAGCCCCTACACCCCTCCCTATTTCTATAACCTCCTCCAGCCCCCACACCCCTCCCTATCTATGTAACCTCCTCCAGCCCCTACACCCCTCCCTATCTCTGTAACCTCCTCCAGCCCCCTACAACCCTCCCTATCTCTGTAACCTCCTCCAGCCCCTACAACCCTCCCTATCTCTATAATCTCCTCCAGCCCCACAACCCTCCGTTTCTCTGTAACCACCTCCAGTCCCTACAACCCTCCCTATCTCTGTAACCTCCTCCAGCCCCTACAACCCTCCCTATCTCTATAATCTCCTCCAGCCCCACAACCCTCCGTATCTCTGTAACCTCCTCCAGTCCCTACAACCCTCCCTATCTCTGTAACCTCCTCCAGCCCCCTACACCCCTCCCTATCTCTGTAACCTCCTCCAGCCCCTACAGCCCTCCCTATCTCTGTAACCTCCTCCAACCCCGACACCCCTCCCTATCTCTGTAACCTCCTCCAGCCCCTACACCCTCCCTATCTCTGTAACCTCCTCCAGCCCCTACACCCCTCCCTATCTCTGTAACCTCCTCCAGTCCCCTGCACCCGCTCCCTATCTCTGTAACCTCCTCCAGCCCCCTGCACCCCCTCCCTATCTCTGTAACCTCCTTCAGCCCCTACACCCCTCCCTATCTCTATAAACTCCTCCAGCCCCTACACCCCTCCCGATCTCTGGAACCTCCTCCAGCCCCTACACTCCTCCCTATCTCTGTAACCTCCTCCAGCCCCCTACACCCCTCCCTATCTCTGTAACCTCCTTCAGCCCCTACACCCCTCCCTATCTCTGTAACCTCCTTCAGCCCCTACACCCCTCCCTATCTCTGTAACCTCCTTCAGCCCCTACACCCCTCCCTATCTCTGTAACCTCCTTCAGCCCCTACACCCCCTCCCTATCTCTGTAACCTCCTTCAGCCCCTACACCCCCTCCCTATCTCTGTAACCTCCTCCAGCACCTACACCCCTCCCTATCTCTGTAACCTCCTCCAGCCCCCCCTCCCTATCTCTGTAACCTCCTCCAGCCCCTACAACCCTCCCTATCTCTGTAACCTCCTCCAGCCCCCTGCACCCCCTCCCTATCTCTGTAACCTCCTCCAGCCCCTACAACCCTCCCTATTTCTGTAACCTCCTCCAGCCCCTACACCCCTCCCTATCTCTGTAACCTCCTCCAGCACCTACACCCCTCCCTATCTCTGTAACCTCCTCCAGCCCCCCCTCCCTATCTCTGTAACCTCCTCCAGCCCCTACAACCCTCCCTATCTCTGTAACCTCCTCCAGCCCCCTGCACCCGCTCCCTATTTCTATAATCTCCTCCAGCCTCTACAACCCCTCCCTATCGCTATAAACACCCCTCTGGGATCTCTGTGCGCCTCTAATTCCAGCCTCTTCCTGATTTCAGTTACTCCAGCATGTGTCTGCCTGGGAGAGCCTGGTTGTCTCCTCCTCTCTCTGCCTTCCTCAAAATCTTCTGAAAATCTGCTGCATCCAGCTGTGATCAACAGCCCGAATATCTCTTCACGTGTCTCTGTGTCAAATGTTCGATTACGTGTCTGCAAAGCGCCTTGGGGCAATTTATATTGTGACGGTGCTTCGAGGAAAGTAACTCTACTTTCTCAGAAGACGAAGGAAATTTGGCATGTCCGCTACGACTCTCACCAACTTTTACAGATGCCCCATAGAAAGCATTCTTTCTGGTTGTATCACAGCTTGGTCTGGGCTCCTGCTCTGCCCAAGACCGCAAGGAACTACAAAGGGTCGTGAATGAAGCCCAGTCCATCATGCAAACCAACCTCCCATCCATTGGCTCCGTCTACACTTCCCGCTGCCTCGGGAAAAGCAGCCGGCATAATCAAGGATCCCACGCATCCCAGACATTCTCTCTTCCACCTTCTTCCGTCAGGAAAAAGATACAAAAGTCTGAGGTCACGTACCAACCGACTCAAGAACAGCTTCTTCCCTGCTGCTGTCAGACTTTTGAATGGACCTACCTTGCATTAAGCTGATCTTTCTCTACACCCTATCTGTAACTGTAACACTACATTCTGCACCCTCTCCTTGCCTTCTCCCCGATGTACTCTATGAACGGTATGCTTTGTCTGTATAGCGCGCAAGAAACAATACTTTTCACTGTATCCCAATACATGTGACAATAATAATTCAAATCAAATATATTGTTGTTGGTCTTTTGCGACTGCTCCAATATTATAGCCATATATCTACAGTCTTACCTTCCTGCATTTCACCAGATGGTAGGGGAAGCGGCAAGCTCGGATATGATGGTTACTGTCATACGGACACTGCAGGAGATCATGAGGTTCGGGGAAACTCATTCTGAAAACTGCAAGGCACAATCATTGGGATGGAAAAAGGAACTGAATCCTCCGGCCGAGATATGAACACTCTCTGTACCGCCAGCCAGTCAGAATTCCTTGTTAGATGGCAATATTTTCTGATTAATAGCATTCCACTGTGCTACATTCAAATAAATTGTTAGTTGATAAAATAGTTACACAGCACAGGCCATTCCACCAACCATTTCTGGAGCCAGTTACCTCGTGCCACTTGCTCACCTTTTCCCTGTAGCCTTGTATTCTTTTTTTCCCCTCACCAGATAGTGATCAGATTCCCTTTTGAAACCCTCGATTGAATCTCTCTGCACCACACGCTCAGACCGTACATTCCAGATCCTAACCACTCGCTGTGTGAATCTGTCTCCACCACACTCTCAGACAGTACATTCCAGATCCTAACCACTCGCTGTGTGAATCTGTCTCCACCACACTCTCAGACAGTACATTCCAGATCCTAACCACTCGCTGTGTGAATCTGTCTCCACCACACTCTCAGACAGTACATTCCAGATCCTAACCACTCGCTGTGTGAATCTGTCTCCACCACACTCTCAGACAGTACATTCCAGACCATAACCACTCGCTGTGTGAATCTGTCTCCACCACACTCTCAGACAGTACATTCCAGATCCTAACCACTCGCTATGTGAATCTGTCTCCACCACACTCTCAGACAGTACATTCCAGATCCTAACCACTCGCTGTGTGAATCTGTCTCCACCACACACTCAGACAGTACATTCCAGATCCTAACCACTCGCTGTGTGAATCTGTCTCCACCACACGCTCAGACAGTACATTCCAGATCCTAACCACTCGCTGTGTGAATCTGTCTCCACCACACGCTCAGACAGTACATTCCAGACCCTAACCACTCGCTGTGTGAATCTGTCTCCACCACACTCTCAGACAGTACATTCCAGATCCTAACCACTCGCTGTGTGAATCTGTCTCCACCACACGCTCAGACAGTACATTCCAGATCCTAACCACTCGCTGTGTGAATCTGTCTCCACCACACGCTCAGACAGTACATTCCAGACCCTAACCACTCGCTGTGTGAATCTGTCTCCACCACACTCTCAGGCAGTACATTCCAGATCCTAACCACTCGCGGTGTCAATGTGTCTCCACCACACTCTCAGACAGTACATTCCAGATCCTAACCACTCGTTGTGTGAATCTGCCTCCACCACACTCTCAGACAGTACATTCCAGATCCTAACCACTCGCTGTGTGAATCTGCCTCCACCACACTCTCAGACAGTACATTCCAGATCCTAACCACTCGCTGCATTTGAAAGGTTTCTTGTGTCTCCAAGTGCTTCTTTTACCAATCACCTTAAACCTTGTCCCTCTGATTCTTGGTCCTTCCACCTATAGGAAAAGTTTCTCTCTTTCTACTCTGTCCAGCCCCCTCATGATTTTGAACATCTCTATCAAATCTCCTCCTGACCTTCCCTTCTCCAAGGAGAACAGTCCCAACTTCTCCAATCTCCCCACATCACTGAATTCCTCATCCCTGGAATCATTCTCCTGAATCAATTCTGGATTCTCTAAACCCTTCACATCCTTTCTAGAGTGTGGCACCCAGAACTGGCACAATACGGGTGGCACAGTGGGTTAGCACTGCTGCCTCACGGCACCAGGGACCCGGGTTCCATTCCCGGCCTCGGGTCACTGTCTGTGTGGAGCTTGCACGTTCTCCCCGTGTCTGCGTGGGTTTCCTCCGGGTGCTCTGGTTTCCTCCCACTGTCCGAAAGAAGTGCTGGTTAGGTAGATTGGCCATGCTAAATTCTCCCTCAGTGTACCTGAACAGGAGTGTGGCAGCTCGGGGATATTGACAGTAACTTCATCGCAGTGTGAATGTAAAACTACTTGTGACAATAATAAATAAACTTTAACCACTTTACTCACGCTCTGCGGTTGGGGAGGGGGCGGGGGGGCGGTTGGGGAGGGGGCGGGGGGAGGGGGCGGGGGGGCGGTTGGGGAGGGGGCGGGGGGGCGGTTGGGGAGGGGGCGGGGGGCGGTTGGGGAGGGGGCGGGGGGGCGGTTGGGGAGGGGGCGGGGGGGCGGTTGGGGAGGGGGCGGGGGGGCGGTTGGGGAGGGGGCGGGGGGGCGGTTGGGGCGGGGGGCGGTTGGGGAGGGGGCGGGGGGCGGTTGGGGAGGGGGCGGGGGGGCGGTTGGGGAGGGGGCGGGGGGGCGGTTGGGGAGGGGGCGGTTGGGGAGGGGGCGGGGGGGCGGTTGGGGAGGGGGCGGGGGGCGGTTGGGGAGGGGGCGGTTGGGGAGGGGGCGGGGGGCGGTTGGGGAGGGGGGCGGTTGGGGAGGGGGGCGGTTGGGGAGGGGGGCGGTTGGGGAGGGGGGCGGTTGGGGAGGGGGCGGGGGGGCGGTTGGGGAGGGGGCGGGGGGGCGGTTGGGGAGGGGGCGGGGGGGCGGTTGGGGAGGGGGCGGGGGGGCGGTTGGGGAGGGGGCGGGGGGGCGGTTGGGGAGGGGGCGGGGGGGCGGTTGGGGAGGGGGCGGGGGGCGGTTGGGGAGGGGGCGGGGGGGCGGTTGGGGAGGGGGCGGGGGGGCGGTTGGGGAGGGGGCGGGGGGGCGGTTGGGGAGGGGGCGGGGGGGCGGTTGGGGAGGGGGCGGGGGGGCGGTTGGGGAGGGGGCGGGGGGGCGGTTGGGGAGGGGGCGGGGGGCGGTTGGGGAGGGGGCGGGGGGGCGGTTGGGGAGGGGGCGGGGGGGCGGTTGGGGAGGGGGCGGGGGGGCGGTTGGGGAGGGGGCGGGGGGGCGTTGGGGAGGGGGCGGGGGGGCGGTTGGGGAGGGGGCGGGGGGGCGGTTGGGGAGGGGGCGGGGGGGCGGTTGGGGAGGGGGCGGGGGGGCGGTTGGGGAGGGGGCGGGGGGGCGGTTGGGGAGGGGGCGGGGGGGCGGTTGGGGAGGGGGCGGGGGGCGGTTGGGAGGGGGCGGGGGGGGCGGTTGGGGAGGGGGCGGGGGGGCGGTTGGGGAGGGGGCGGGGGGGCGGTTGGGGAGGGGGCGGGGGGGCGGTTGGGGAGGGGGCGGGGGGCGGTTGGGGAGGGGGCGGGGGGGCGGTTGGGGAGGGGGCGGGGGGCGGTTGGGGAGGGGGCTGGGGGCGGTTGGGGAGGGGGCGGGGGGCGGTTGGGGAGGGGGCGGGGGGGCGGTTGGGGAGGGGGCGGGGGGCGGTTGGGGAGGGGGCGGGTGGCGGTTGGGGAGGGGGCGGGGGGCGGTTGGGGAGGGGGCGGGGGGCGGTTGGGGAGGGGGCGGGGGGCGGTTGGGGAGGGGCGGGGGGCGGTTGGGGAGGGGGCGGGGGGCGGTTGGGGAGGGGGGCGGGGGGCGGTTGGGGAGGGGGCGGGGGGCGGTTGGGGAGGGGGCGGGGGGC